>NC_052617.1:6373303-6445843 GCF_016545825.1 Eucalyptus grandis | reverse complement strand
ATAGGTCATTTTGGAGAATGGACGACATGCCATAACGGCTCGTTGACTCAATAAGTCATTTTGTAGAATAGACGTTATGATGAATATACTTTGTGACTTATAATGTCATTTCAAAGAATGAATCGTTTAAAATACTGACTTGGTAATCCGATGGGTTATTTTAGATAATGGATAGTATTGAGTGAAATGACCAAGAATGGTCTATTTGACATGTAATCGACTAAGTCAATTGATCATTGCCTTGATCTGATGTCGTGAATTGATTGAATTGAAATGACCAAGAGTTGGTCCGGCTGACATGTAATTGACTAGGTCGATTTGATCGATGCTTCAATCTGTTGAGATTGTTGGGTGCTTATTGTGTATTGTACTGACTTGCAGGTGGGATCTGAGGTCAAGGTAAGTCCTCTAACCTGTGCGTGCATAGATAGCCCTAAGATGTATTGGTTTACTGATCGGGTCTTAGGGGGTAGAACTTGCTGAGACGTTGTCTCATTGGTTATTGAATAACCATTTCAGATCCCTAGTTGCAGCAGACTTGGATTTTGAAGATCTCGAAAGTCCGGTGCAGTCTGCTGAAAGCTCTAGTTGGAGTGTGGAGGATGATGAAGAGGAGAACAGGGACCCGTAGTTTGTAGAACTCCACTCCTGCTTGTAGACCTTGTTTTTCAATTGGCTTAAGTTAAATTTGACTTAATAGTTCACCTTGTATGTATATGTGCACTGATTTGCAATGTATATAAGAGTGGATGTTTTTAAAGGTTTGAGATTCAGTCCTACTATTCTATCCTAATATTTTATTGTCTGGGGATTTTATATCAGCTTCTGCATGCGTATATTAAAAAGAAATGGTCAGCGATGCGTCCTGGGACATCGCTATTAATCGACCAGGTAAGAGATGAGTGTGTGCCCGAGGATTGGGACGTGATAAAATGCCACCGCATATTGTTGCACTAGCAACAACAAAATATCTTTTTTGATTGCAAACAAAAGGTATTACATTATATCTCACGGTTTAGCCCATGTACGAAATCTAAGCCATTTGGAGGATCTTAATTTGTTCAAATTTGGTGTGCCCATTAATCGGATTCAAGTTTGGATTTTGTTGGGCGGGTGGTTTTGTTAGATATAGATAATTGAGGATTGAGTATATTTGCTTTGATCGCAGGTTCGTTTCTTTGTTGATTGGCTGTATCTAATTCCTTGAGAAGGCGTACAGTGGATGTCTAAAAGCCACACGAGAAAAGGAAAAATAAAAGGGGCACGCGCATAAATCCTGTAGGGTGGAGTACCTATCTTTTTTTTTTTTTTTTTTTTTTGTAAATCCTACTCTACGCCTACTCTACACTCACTCGCAGACTTGTGCCCGCCTTGCAAGGCGTGGAGTCGCTCTCGAAATTGACGAGTCCCTACCCCCATCCCCCCTGAGAATGTGGGGATTTGAACCCCTCACCTCCCCCTTCCAAGTTGGAAGGGTGGCCACTGGGGCGAACCCCCAGTGGTTGAGTACCTATCTTTGGCCGCGCAAAATTCCTTCAAGCCGTGTAGTGAACTCCCAAAAAAGACGAACGGCGAAGTAAGGGTTGCACGGTGACACTCTTTTTCTCGATCGCACGCAGGATTGTTGACCACGGTGAATTTTGTGCTGTGAATTTTCGTCCAATTGAGTTATTTTATTAAAAAACAGTGTGCTTGAGCTTAATTTAGGTGTAAAAAAATACTCGAGCATGTGAGTAATTGTAATTCTGATTATCTGATTATAGTAGATTATTTGTTATTGCTTTGCTCGTGGATGTAAGTACCAACACTTAGATCGAATCACGTAAATTTTTGACGTCCTTTATTGTCCCCGGTTTATGTCTTCAATGATTTCACATTGACTTAAATTGCAAGATCTAATATTAATTTCCACATTATATTGCATCAAAATGTGTTACTAGTTTAACTGATGGATGATTTCATTTCTATTCTTTTCAATTCATCCCTGAACGTAACTTTAGGATTGATGAAAAGAGGAAGAAAAAAATACCAAGAAACATGGTCCAATCTGATTAAGGGTAATTCATGGCAAGGTTTTCAATTAAAGTTTTTCTTTCTTATTTTAGGAGGTCAAAAATTATTCCGAAGACAGAGGAAATATGATAATAAATTCTGTCCTAGCCTCCTTTTCTAAACTTTGTTTACTTTCGACAAAGCTAGAACGCTTTTTACACGGGAATCCAATTCCATTTGATGTAGCCTTTCGGTGAAAGCACTGGGAAATATAATAATATGTTGTTTGGCATGAGCCCACCCGACAGACCTTTCGAGAGAAGACTTCGGTATTGATCACTTGGCTTATTAGAAGGGTTGCGTAGGCTGAGTCGCTATGTCACCACCAATAATATTCCATAAGTTTTTTCATCTTTCAAAAGAAAGACTTACAAAAGGCTTGATTACAATACTTGATTAAAAGATGAAAGACTTAAGAAAGCCTTGATTAAAATACTTGATTTCACTGTCCATCATGTTGTCCGTCCAACCCATCTTCATGGGTTAGAACCCAAATTTCCACCCTTCAAATACTCTCAATGGCGACTCATCGTGGGACCAACATAACATATTCACGATGAATTGAGGTCGTCGTTAGGCAGCTGATATGAAGAATTCTGATTCCTAGGTTGAATAGGTTTCATGTCTTTTTGTTTTGGGCAAGAAATTTGTTCCTTCTTTGTCAAACTGAAGATGGACTTCTTCAACATGCGTGATGGGGTCGATCAAATATTCTGTACCGTCAGTTGACTGCGGCCATCGTTTGTTCATCTCCCTTTCCACAACGATGTAATTGCTAATCTCTGTGTATTTGGATGGATTAAATCTTTGATTTTTCTTATTTTGACACATTGAGAATTATTTGGCAATGAGAGGCAAAGAAAACTCGATCGACCCCATTACGCCCAGTGAAGAAGTCCATCTTCAGTTTGACAAACGAGGAACAAGTTTCTTGCCCAAAACGAAAATGACATGAAACCTAGTCAACCTTGGAATCAGAATTCTTTAAATCGGCTGACTAACGACAACCTCAATTCATCATGAATATGTTATGTTCGTCCCCACGATGAGTCGCCATTGAGAGTATCTAAAGGATAGAAATTTGGATTCAACCCATGAAATAACTCCTGCCCAGTTTGACAGCTTTTTCGGACCCTTAGAAGACGGGTATGTCACCACCAATAATATTCCATCCTAGCCCAGCTATCGAAACATCATTATAGTAAACGCATAGTCAACAATCCCACCGATAGAGCTTTTAGAACGGCTAACCCATTTGGGGAGCTCACCAACAGACCTTCTAGAGAAGACTTGCACGGATCAATTTACACTTTACAAAGGCTGTATAATTGGAAGAACTTTTACTCGCATGCTGAAGCCAAAAATGGGGTGGATCTAATTGCTTTTTCTAGTGGATGGATCAAACTATAATAAGCCTCTAAATAATGGCTAAGAATCTCTTCTTGTTAAGTTGAATCTCTTCTCGTTAAATGGTCTGCAAGGCGGTTATGAAGATCCAAAGCCTACTGCCTAACAAAACTTTGTTCCATAATTTTAGATCGAGCAATCCGAGTCCACCCTCCCTTTTTTGGCATGCAAACAACTTCCCAAGCACATTCCCAACCCTAGTCCACTCTCCCTTTTTGATAAGCACTTTATCAAACTAATAGATTTTAGAGATTCAAAGTATTCGTAATTTCAAAGTTGTATTACTAGAAAAAATTCATAAATGATTGCACACTTCCTGATAGATTATCTAAATTTACCTACTAGATGGTAATGATAGAGCAATGCATATCTATGAAATTAAAAATGCTGCTATAAAGTTGAGTAATACACCTTTCAAGAAAAGCGGAGAGGACTTCCATGTCGTATGTATGTAGAGCCAAGTAACTAAGAATTTCCCGCACCCAAGGAGTCCCACCAAAACAATCAAGAAAACCAAATTTGTGATCATGATAAAGTCATTTCAAGAAGACTTCGGCATCTTAGCATTTATAATTGAGTGCAAAACCAAATTTGTGATCACAATAATGTCATTTCAAGAAGACTTTGACTTATTGACATTCATAATTAAGTGCATCGCTGTTCCATAGACATTGTGCTCGACCAAAAGACATAATATATTGCCGTTCTTTTTCTTTCTGTGCAATTGTTGCTGTAAACTATTTGACATCACTTTATCTTAAATTCTACAATAGTTTAACTTTTTAAAAATATTGATGATAAATATTAATCTCTAGTACTCTTGTATTATACATGTGTAGACGCAATCCAAAATTACATATGAATTGTCTTTGCAGTGAAGTGTCAAATAACTTTTCTCGGCTTTTATTTGCTCTTATGTCTGACTGAATTGCTGGAGTCTTTCTCTTTGTTATGGGTTGCCAATTAGTTCTTTGTTATGGGTTGCCAATTAGTTAGCTTTTCTTGGTTTCTTCATAAGTAGAACAACTCAGTTTAAATTCTATTTTCTTTTGTGACTCTTAAATCTTGTAATTCTAAAATTAAAAATTATATTTAAAAGATCTGAAAGGTTGAGTTAGCAACTTGGAAGTAAGGCGACAATGATTCTTTTTGTCGCATTTGATCGTCGCCTTAACTCAACCTAAGGCTTTGGTCGCCTTTGGCATACCCACCGCGACAGAATCGAATTTCGTCACCTTAGGCAGTTTTTCTAGTAGTGATAACTTCAGCAATTTAGTTATAGTGGATTGTTAGGTCGCCTATAGACGTTTCAATAATGTAAAGCAATTTGTATTCATTTCGTGGAATATTAAGATCAAGAAAATGCAGCGCCGGTTTATGCTGGGAAGAAAACCCTGCCAGGTCACGTCCACAAACACGTGCAGTGCTCGTTTTGAAGCCCCAACGTGCGACTGATTCAAGGAGGTCGCAAATAGGAGGGGCATTTCTACGATGTGAAGCTCAAATGCGGAGAATTTATAACCCACTTCCCCGACTATGGTCTATGACCGCTACTTATTAGATCACCGGAAAAGTTAATGTCACTTTGGTAAAATTACAAAACTATAACCATATAAATAATCACTTCGCCTCATAAAAAATTAATAAATAAGTACTCTTCTTTCTATGCCTTATTATGTTCGATGTTAAGTCGTTGTTGTGTTTATCTTCAGGATGTAGTGTAGACCCCAAGGGTCCCAAAGTCAAATACAAATATCATTCCCTATTAATGTTTCTTCATGTCCATCGTCATCATGATTGATATAAAATAACTAACAATCTAAAGTGTATGTGTCTAGAAAGAAAAATTCTTTTAATCTGGATATATATTTTACACGCTTGTGTGCCTATGACTAAACTAACTTAGACAGAAAATCTGATATTCCTTAACCATGAGAAAATGAGATATCATTCTAACTGAATCTCGCATGAAATTTACCGGTATGCCGAGTAACAGAGCTTTTAGAACGGGTGACATATGTTGTGGACCCACCAATGGAACCATGACTTAACACTTGACAAAGGCTATATAAGTTGAAGCACTCTCCACCACCAACAAACTCACTACTCGCTTGCTAAATTGCAAACTGGGGGTGGCACCAATTCCTTGGCCTCTTTTGTTTCCTCTCTTTCTTACATTCCCAACTTCCCTTCACCTCCCCTCTTTGCCCTCCTGACCAGCACGATGCCTTGCTCAATTTTAAGAAGTCCTTCGTTCTTGATGAAGGTGGGCTTGTTGCTGACCAATTAGATCGAGGTTGTTGTTTCACAAAGGACCTATCATGGAGCAAGAGTGTAGATTGTTGCTCGTGGGATGAGGTCACTTGCGACAGTGTCACAGGTAATGTCATTGGTCTCCATCTTTCTACCTATCAGATTCGTGGCACTCTCTATTCCAATAATTCCCTCCTTCTCCCGAAGCTTCAAGTGTTGGACATGTCAGATTGTAACTTGACCAAGTTCCCCTATTTCTTGAATTCATTAGAAAGATTAACACACTTAGACCTATCTCTCAATAGGATTAGTGGAGAGATTCCGAGGTGGTTTTGGGGAATAAGCCATCATACATTGGAACATTTAGATCTTTCTGTTAACCATTTGGAGGGAGGTATACACCAACTGCATTGGAAGCGGTTGTCGTATATTAACCTTCAAAGGAACTCACTCCAAGGACCCCTTCCAATCCCTTCACCTTCTACTCGTTACTTTTATGCGACGAGCAATGGTTTCACTGAGATTCCCACTTCGATTTGTCAGTTGAGTTCACTCTTAAAATTAGAATTGTCCGACAATAATTTCTCAAGGATGGTGCCCCCATGTTTTGGTAATATAACCAATCTTGAGTATCTAAACTTGGGTAACAATAAATTACAAGGACCAATCCCCTCTTCGATTTGTCAGTTGAGTTCACTCTTAGAACTAGAATTGTTTAACAATAATCTCTCAGGGATGGTGCCCCCATGTTTTGGTAATATAACCAATCTTAAGGATCTAAACTTGGGTAGCAATAAATTACAAGGACCACTCCCGATCCCTTCACCTTCTACTCGTGACTTTTATGCCATGAACAATGGTTTCACCGGTGAGATCCCCTCTTCGATTTGTCAGTTGAGTTCACTCTTGGGTTTAGATTTGTCGAACAATAGTCTCTTAGGAAATATACCCCCTTGTTTTGGTAATATAACCAGTCTTGAGAGTCTGGACTTGACTAGTAATAAATTACAAGGGCCATTACCGCGTTCCCTAGTCAAATGGGCAAATGTATCAACACTACTTCTTGGTCACAACGAGTTTAATGATATATTCCCATATTGGCTTAAAGCATCGCAACTGCTTAACCTTGATTTGCAATCCAACAAATTTCATGGTAGGATCAACCTCACTGCCTTTGACCTCTCCTTCCCTGCTCTTACATTTTTATCTATTTCCAACAACAATTTTATTGGAGGGTGCCCCATGAAGGTTTTCTCCAACACCTCATTACAAGTAATAGATTTGTCCAACAACAAATTTGGAGGGCCAATTCCACTTCCGTCTCCTGCCACATTGTATTACTCCATTGCAAATAATGTTATAACAGGAAGGATCCCTTCTTTGATATGCGACGCCACCAATCTCGAGATGATCGACTTGTCTAACAATAGCTTAATTGGTAGCTTGCCTTGGTGCTTAACAAATTTTAGCACTGTTCTCTCGGTTTTGAACTTGGGAATGAATCGCTTTGAGGGCACAATTCCACAAACAATTTCTTTGATACATAGATTGATGACTCTTGACTTGAGCCGAAATCGGTTTGAAGGGATGTTGCCCCGGTCTCTTGTCAATTGTACAAATCTGGAAATTTTAGATCTCGGTATCAATCAGATGGAGGATACATTCCCGACATGGTTGGGAAAACTTCCAGAACTGAAAGTTCTCATTTTGAGGTCCAACAATTTGAAGGGTCCTTTGAACATTCCGAAGGGAGATCTCATCTTTACACAATTGCGCATTTTGGATCTCTCGAACAACAACTTTTGCGGTCCTTTACCAGCCAACTTGATAATGAACCTTGAAGGCATGAAGAATACGTAAAGATGGGCAATACGGACCATCGTACATGACACAATATTCCAATTTCTCTGGGCAGTCATATGAAAATACCGTGACCGTGATGATGAAAGGGAGAGAGACAAAGCTAGTGAAGATCTTGACCATCTTCACAACCATTGACTTATCACACAACTTTTTCCAAGGAGACATTCCCGAAGTTTTTGGCCATCTTCGCTATCTCATAGGGCTCAACCTTTCTCACAACGACCTTACGAGTTCGATCCCTTTGACTTTTGGAAATTTGACTAATCTTGGATGGCTTGATCTATCTTCGAACATGCTTAGTGGGAGCATTCCTAGAGCATTGGGAGATTTGACATCTCTTGGGTGCTTAAACCTCTCGAAGAACCAACTCACTGGTCGAATTCCTCAAGACAAACAATTGAGCACATTTTCAAACGACTTGTTTAGTGAGAATCCAGGCTTATGTGGAACTCCATTGTCAAAAGCATGCCTTGGCGATGCTCAACCTCCTCCACCATCGTCCTCATCGACTCTAGACCGCGAAGGGCATAAGAGTTGGTTCAAACAGAAAGTAGTGTGGATAGGTTATGCATCTGGAATTGTCATTGGGATTTCCGTAGCATACATTGCAATTGAAACGGGATGGCCCAAATGGCTCGCACGAGGTGTGAGAATGATGGAGAGAAGTGCAGTCCAATGGATGGAGAAGCCAAAGCGGAGGGCCATCAAGTTTCATGGAAAGTGAAATTGTTGATAAGTTGTCTCTTTAAACCATGTAATGTAGGCTTAGTGAATAAAGATGTCATCTAATCGGCATCAAATGTCATTTCCCTTATCAAGGCTTGTTTCTAATGTCTCCTTTTGTATGTTGATGTAATGGTGCATGGATTGAATTGAAAAGATGAATGATGAAATTTGTCAAGCACACAGCTTAAAAAAAGGGAGCCAAAAAACACGAAAATGAAGCGAGAGCCATTATCCATTGGAGATATCTCTTTCGCCCTTTGGAACAACGTCGCGTGCTCACCGTTGTCTTTTCCAGACGGTGTGGTCCCTTTGGCACTCCGCGACGTCCATCACGGGATGCATGGGCTTAGATTCCCCAATCGCCCGCCACCGTACGATCCCCCGAGAAGATGACGGCAGCGACTCCGACGCTGAGAAGATGTTACTTGTTAATGCCGTTGAGATGTTTGTCGATTTGTCGCAGAGACTGGGACCGGATGTTCGAGAAGGAAAGCGAACATCCGGTCCACCTGGTGTCTTCTTTGCTATGGTTGGCTATTGCACGATGAGTTGTTGCCGAAAAGAATAGTTCTTAAGATAAGAAGCTCTTTTTTAACTGCCCCTTTTCCCTCCCTTTAGATTGTGTTTGAGTATGTCAGCTTGTACCATTGAAGTGCTCGGATGGTAATTGCAGTATAGTTCCTTGAGCATACCTTGATGAATGAAAAGTAACTGCTTATGATGTGCTCGGGAGAGGCGTACATGAATGCTTAAGCTGTGCGAAAATTTTGAAATTTTGCTTGCTGAACTTCTCTTTTTCATTTCCAGATGGAACACAAGTGTCTTTGGCTTTTTTTCTCTTCAGTTTTATTTATTTATTTTCGCTAAGGCATTTTTATTTAGTTTTATTCTACAAAATATGCACAAGAGGTGTTGATTCAATGATTCATTTTTTTTTGGTAAGGGTAAGATTTTGATTCATTGATGCCTCGTGAATCCATAAGATGCAATGTAAACTTCCTTAATGAATCATATTTGTTAGGGAAGTTGCTGCGAGAAGTTGAACCCGAGTTAATGGATGCTTTAATTGAGGCTACAAAAGATGGTGACCACAGTAGGCTGCGAGCTTTATCTGTATCCGAGGTGTGGTTTGGCGAAGATGATGATGAAGGAGAAGAAGATTTCGAGCAAGAACAAGTGGAGGAGGTATCTAGTTTTAACTTTGTCGCTGAAAAAAAATCTGCATTGCCTACCGCTGCCACATAAAGTCTCATTTGCATCCTTTTAGAGGAAAACAAGTTCAATATGTATGGGATGTGTGAGGAGTCGACTTCCCAATCACCTAGAGAAGAAAGTTTACCTGTACTGACTTGATTTGATACTTAGTGCCCTAGTTTTTATTAAAAAATCTAAGCATAGACTAGAATCCCTGTCTTCGTATTTACTGTGAGGTGCTGAACGGGCGTCCTAAGCCGTGGAAACCTTATACGTGGGATTAGATACATTAGCCCATACAACATATTACGTGCGTACACGACAATTTTTCTATATCCTAGCAATAAAAGTGATGATTGCCACATATAATTAATAGGTTAATGACATAACATTTAAATGATTTGAGTCTGTAGAAAAGCAGATATGCTACGCGGGGAATGTACATGGAGGGAGAAAGGAAATATCTTTTCTTCAATATCGTAGAGGATACGATAAATTCGAAACATTTAATGTGCCAAATAATCTGGTCTAGTTCATATAATACAAAAACTTACATAAAATTGTCTAAAAAAAAGTGTTTATCAGAAGACGCAATCTTTGTGGGAGCTCACCTTTGCCTTTAAATTCATGTGTCCCTTTCTTTGAAACGGCATCACTTTCTTTGTCTTTTTCTGCATTTTCATCTTGTTCTCCGTTTTTCTTTAAAATGACACTGGATGTGAAAGCAGTATCAATCCATTTCCTCCTCCACCTTGCACGATGTTTGTCTTCCCTAATTGCCCCGTGCAACTTTGGTCAGCAGACTTCACATGAATCTTTCTGCAACAGAATCCATTTGCTCTGCCCTATACTGGCCAAAAGGGTCTTGGATGAAGCCCAAAATTCGAAATGAAAGTCTTACATGTATTGTGTAAATTAGTTACTTAGTAACCAAACTTGCTACTTTTTAGTGGAAAAGAGAGACTTATGTTTAACTTTGCATAGAAAGTAGTGCGGAGCAGTTTTTCCTACGAAAAACTTCAGCAAGAACATTTAACCTGTATCCTGTAATAGAGCCATTAATATCTCATTTCCAATTTTGTCAAGGGCTACTCCTACCTTTTTAGAAGTGCACAGCAAGTTTGAATCTTGGCTGTATAGGTTACTGTCGATACCGCAGATTTAGACGAGGAACAACTTTTTTTAATTATCCAAAAATATAATACGTGATAAACAACTTTTTGTGAGGCAGAGATGGTATGAGATCTTTATCACCCATAAAATATGCCAAATCTTACGTGTATTGAGAAAGTGGTTCCTTAGTGATGTGATCCATTGGTCATGCATGAAACTTTAGTTCTACACAATGTCCATCTTCCTTCTGTAGCATCTGTTCAGGTTTCTCAATGTTGACTTGCTTTTCAATTTTCAATTCCCAGGAGTGTGGTGAGTATTCAAGCATAGCAAGCAGGTGGTTTGACAGTTTAATCAGTAAAGACATTCAAATGGCCAATGAAGTTTTCTCCATTCACACCATTGATTTTGACCGGCAAGTAAGTTGACAGATATCTCTTACCGTTTGAGCATTTAGTTTTATATATTGGAGCATTCAAATCTCTGCAGTCCATTTATAGCATCTTGAACAACTCCATGTCGGCTGTATAAAAAATATCTGTGGGTTGCTGCTGAATCAACTACTTGTTTAACATTCAGCTCTTGACGCCATAGACCATTTGATGGTTTTCCACGCGGTAATGCATGGCATGTAGGTAACATTTGCACAACTCTATAGTTGGTCGGGCTGTTTCATCGCTCCAACTGGTACAACAAACTTCACCATGTTTAAATCGTTCTTCAGTGCACATGCAAACATTGCCCGTTACTGAAACTCGCATTTGTCAATTGCCAAGAGTTTGCATGGTTGACATCTCCTATTTTCACATTGTCAAAATAAATTTTGGATTCCATTCGTACTTCCTATAGGAGTTGCAAAAGCTTGTATGGAGAGTATAGTCGACTCAAGAACAGCCAGCCAAAAACGAGAGTGAAGCTAGCAAAGCGCTCCTAAGGGCGCAGAAGTCCTCTACTTATTTCCTCCGAAACCTTGCGAGGCAATTATGTTGTAGCAATACATGATTGCGCAGCTGATACTCACCTCTTGTACTAATCTATTTTGCAACATTTACATTATCTTCTTCCAGGGTCCGGTTCAATCGTTCTACGGTTCAGGATTATGTATGAACCGAGTACCAGGTGGATGATGAGGTGCTAATTTTAATTCAGTGCCGGGTTCAGTCCTGCGCAATGGCTCAAAAGAGAATAGTTATGCCGCTAAACGTTATTTACTTGCCTTTACCTTTCCATTGCCTGCTAATTTCATCAATTCCGGAGAGTTATAAGAGGAGCAAAATAATGCAAATTGTCTGATAGAAAAAAAAGAAAGAAAGGGAGGTTAAGCTCTGTTCTTGTAAATATTTATTTTGACGCTCGGTTTGTGCTTTTGCGTTCGAATCTACCTGGATAATATTCATGCTGGTTCCAGCCAGTACAGATGTAGTTGAATCCTATACAAATACATATGCACTGAAGTAAACCATTTTTCGCCTGGGAAGGTCACGAGCGAATGCAGCCTACCACATTAATACCAATCGGCACGCGAGGTAATCAACAACGCCCTTGGTCTATCCCGATTGCATCCCATAAACACAGAACAAGTGCACTAGATATTATATGTAAATAGACGCGTACACAAACACAAACACACAAAGATCTAGGACGGTTGTGTTAGGGGTGAATATATTAGGGTAGGGTCGACACCAGAATATTTGTACAAAGGGAGTGACGAGAAAAATTATTACAAAAAAAAAATCTTAAACCTATTGTACTTGTGCAAATTTGATTTTAAGTCTTTGAATTAGATCAATTTAGTCTTAAATCTTTTGACAATTTGTCAATTGAGTCTATTTGGCTAGAAATTGTTGACGTGGGTGCTAGTCATTCTATATGACATGGCCGATTGCTATTGCTAACTCGAATAATTTTCGCAATTCTTTAAAAATTTTATTCTTATGTTTCTTTTTTTTTTTTTTTTTTTTTTTCACTGTGGCCAACAAAGGCCACTGGCGACTCTCACCTGCTGCGAATGCCTTTGCTAGATTTGGGCGAGGCCCTCGCTTGCAACGAAAGCCTCTTGTGCCTAGCGAGTCCGCAAAGACATTGGCGAGACCGCGGGCGAGGGCCTCCTTGGCCCCACTAGTTGTGAGAGAGGCGGCTCTCACCTAGTCTTGGAGAGGCTTTCACGGCTAGCAAGGTTCGCCATGACCCTCGTTGATCATAATGAGAAAATAAAAAAAAGCAAAGAAAGAAGTAAAGGAAAAATGAAAATAAAAAATAAAAAATTGAGAAAAAAAATTGTGAATGCCTTTTCAAGCGGCTCATTCAATGGGAATCCAAGCTTATGTGAAACTCCATTGCTGAAAGCATGCCTCGGCGATGCTCAACTTCCTCCACCATCGTCCTCATCAACTCAGGACTGCGAAGGATATGAGAGTTGGTTCCAACATAAAGTAATGTGGATAGATTATGCTTCTGGAATGGTCATTGGGATTTTCGTAGCGTACATTGCATTTGAAATTGGAAGACTCAAATGGCTCTCACAAGGTATGAGAATGCTGGAGAGAACTGCGGCTAGTGGATGGAGAAGCCAAAGTGGAAGGCCATCAAGTTTCATGGACAGTGAAATTATTGAGGAGTTCTCTCTTTAAATCATGTAATGTATGTTCAGTGAATAAATATGTCACCTAACCGGCTTCAAATGACATTTCCCTTTATGAAGGCTTGTTTTAACGTCTTCTCCTTTTGTATCTTGGTGTAATTGTATACGAGTTGAATTGAAAAGATGAACAATGAAATTTGTCAAGCACTCAGCTTAAAAAAAGAGAGCCAAAAAACAGGAAAATGAAGCGAGAGCCATTATCCAGATATCTCTTTCGCCCTTTGGAACAACGTCCATCACCGGCCGCGCGGGCTCAGATTCCCTAACTGCCCGCCGCCGTACGATCCCCCGAGAAGATGACGGCAGCGACTCCGACTCTGACGCCCAGAAAAGCCTCAACCAGAAGAAGCGCGAGGCTCGGCCGCGACGTCCCCTGGGGCATGGAACTCGCTTCCTTTTCCCATCTCCAGATCCAAGCGCTCCCTCAGATACTACCGGGAAAAAAAGATGTGCCTTGGAGGCGGCGCCATTTTGAGCTTTCACGGGTTTCGTGGATATAATGATGTCCAATAATGCAGCACTGTAGATTCATTATCGCTTTCTTTTTAAAAGGGGAATTGCAGAGTGGCTTCTGTGGAGCAAGCGGCCTTGGACGCTTGGATTCTTGCGAAGGTGATGCTTCTGCAACGTGCGGCTGTTTCTCGTGAGGCTTTTGGTCTGAGTTCTTACTTGTTAATGCCGTTGACATGCTTGTGGATTTGTTGCAGAGACTGAAACCGGATGTTCGAGAAGGAAAGCGAAGGCAGTTCAAGTTCATTGGTACTATCACATTTTTATTCATGTTTTTACGAGTGTGTACGTGTGTGTTTGTGAGAATCTTTTTGCCTTTCTCGCGGCTTCACCTGGTATCTTCTTTGCTATGCTCGGCTATTGCACGATGAGTTCTTTCTGGGTAAAATAGTTCTTGGAGTAAGCAGGTCTTTCCCAACTGCCGTTTTTTCCCACTTAGATTGAAATTGAGCGCGTCAGCTTGTACTTTAAAATGCTTGGATGGTACTTGCAGTATAGTTCCTCGAGCATATATTGATGAATGATCAGTAACTGCTAATGATGTGCTCGGGAAAGTCATAGATGAATGCTCAAGCCGGGTGAAAAATCTGAAGTTTTGCTTGCTGAACAAATTTTCTTTTTCCAATTCCAGATGGAACATAAGTGTCTTTGTCTTTTTTTTTTTTCCTTTTTGCTAAAGCAGTTTTATTTAGTTGTATTCTATAGAATATGCACGAGAGGTGACATTGATTCGTCGTGCAATGTAAACTTCCTTAATGAATCACATTTGTTAGGGAAGTTGCTGCGAGAAGTGGAGCCTGAGTTAATAGATGCTTCAATTGAGGCCACGGAAGATGGTGACCAGAGCAGGCTGCGAGCTTTATTGGTATCGGAGGCCTGGGTTGGCAAAGATAATGACGAAAGAGAAAGAAGATTTCGAACATGGACACGGGGAAGAGGAGGGGATACCTGGTTTTTAACTTCGTCGCTTGAAAAAAAAAAAAAAAAATCTGCATTGCCTTCCGCTGCTCCTCAAAGTTTCATTTGCATCCTCTGAGGAAAACGAGTTCAGCATGTACGGGCGGTGCGAGAAGTCCGCTTCCCAATCACCTAGAGAAGAAAGTTTCACCAGTACGTCATTGATTTGATACTTAGTTGTAAAGCAACCGTTGGAAACACTCTTTGCTGGTTACAAATCTCTTAAGCATACACTAAAATCCTGGCTTCATTTTCACTGAGAGCTGCTGATTTCTGCCAAGTGTCCTGAACCATGGAATCCTTATTAATCGAATTAGATACGTTTAGACCTCACGGCATGATATGTGCGTGTTGCATTTGCCCATCGACATTCATTCCCACATACTCTGATTCCATCCATTATTTCACTCAAAACAAGAATCACCCACTCTGCACCTGCATCACATTCTCTCAGTTATGCGTGATCTTGGGCGCTCAACTAGGCCCACATATGCGAAGCCTAAAAGCCCGTTTGATAAGACTAAAAAAAATGAGCACTAAGAATTTAAGTATTCAATATCAAGTGTCGACGGTTTTATGTACTAAAAATAGAAAGTAATTTCTCATTTGACATTATGCTCTTGACAACGTAAACTAGATTGATGGTTTTTCATGGGCATGTAGGTAACATTTGCACAAGCCTATCCCTGGTCGGGCTAAATCATTCCTCTGTAACGTGCACAACATAATGAATGTGCCTGCCCTTGCCATGCACAAACTTCATTATGTTTAGATCGTTCTTCAGTGCACAATGCAACACATTGCCCATCGCTGAGATTTGCATTTGCCAATTGCCAGTACTTAGCGCGGTTGACATCTACTATGTTGCATTGTCAAAATTAGTACTGGGTTAACATGTTTATGGTGAATATTTTCCTACGTTGTACTTCCAATAGGAGCTGCAAAAGCTTGTGAGGAGTGTACATTCGATTCAAGAACAGCCAACTGCTGCTAACGAAAATGAGAGAGAAGCTAGCATGGTGTTGCAAAGGGCTCATAAGTCCATTACCCGTTTCTTGGGTAATCTTGCGAGGCAATTACCTAGTAGCAATATATGATCACCCAATTGATACTCACCTCCCGTGGTAATCTACATTGTAACATTACGTTTTCTTCCTTTGGTTCTGATTAAATCATTTCGTAATTCTGAGTAGTATATGAACCGAATACCCGGTGGATGATGGGGTGCTAGATTTAGGAAGTCACTTATAGCTAAAAGCAGAACGGTCATAAGATGAGCGAAACTAAAAATGTCTTTGCCTTTCCAATGCCTGCTAACTTTATCAAATCTGGGGAGTTATAAGAAGAACGAAATACTGCAAATCATTTGATTAAAAAAAAGGGAGGTTAAGCTCTCTTATCATGAGTGTTTATTTTGACACTCATTTGTAGGTATGTGAAAGACTCGGTTTATACTTTACATTTGAATCCACCTGATTTATATTCATGCTCTTGGCGGAATAGTTGTACTTGAATATGCTATAAATACACCTGTGCTGAAATTAAACCAACACATTTTTTTCCCTTGGAAAGGTCGTGAAGTAATAGGGCGTATAAAATGAATACCAATCTATATACACCGTAATCAACTACATGAAATATGTCCTTACTGTATCCTCTCTCATACCGTCAACATTGCATCCATTCTGATTACATCACCTTAGCATGGAACAACTACACTAGACATTCTACACACAGACAAAGATCTATGACTGTTGTTTGTTGGTGGAGAATATATTGGGATGAGATCGAGATGGCCAACTCCAAAATGTGGAGTTGGATTTTGGAGTTGGCACTGATCTTATCATGATAAAAAGATACGATATTCGGGTTTTAAAAAATATGAGACCTTTGTCATGTGTTCTTTTTTTTTTTTTCATTATCCAACTTGGTGGTCTCCGCGGCAGCTCATAATGTTATTCTAAGTTAAATTTGATGATGGATTGAAGATTTGCTTGAATATTGATCGATCACCCACTTTGGTGGGATAATACAGAGGGCAACAACAAAACATCTTTTTTGATTGCAAACAAGAATTGTAATATTATGTCTCGAGTTTTAGCACGTGTACGAAATCCAAACCATTTTGAAGATCTCAATTTGTTCAAATCCGATGCACCCATTAATCCGACTCAAGTTTGGATTTTGTTAGGAGGGAACATAGTATATTTGCTCTGACTACGGGTTTGTTTCTCAGTTGATTGATTTTATCTTATGAGAAATGATTAAATGACTGTCCTTAATTCACTGTGATAAAAACATTCTGCTCTAGATCATAAAAAAAAAAAAAAGATAACAAATAATTTGAAATTATTAACAGGTCCATTCCTCATCCGTTACTCTAGCAGTTATGCAAAAACAGTTATATTAGCAAAACTCTTATCTAATATCTTGGAGAAGGCGCGCGGTGGACGTCTGAAAGCCACGCAAGAAAAAGGAGCTTGAACATTCGGTGGGTTCCGGTCAAAAGTGGATTTGTTGACTTCTGTAAACGAACGAGAAAAGGCCACGTCGTGAACTCCAAAAAAAAAAAAAAAATGACGAACAGCGAAGTAAGAAAGGGGCTCGCCCTGGCCCCTGGGTGACACTTATTCTCGATTGCAAGGAGCAATGTTGACCACGGTGAATCTTGCGCTGCGAGTTTACATCTGATTGAGCTATTTTATTTTCACGAACTTTCGCGACACAATCATTCAATGCATCGACTGTGGAAAAAGCCATGTGAGATCAATGGGAACGTGGAAAAGAAATTGCGTTGGAGACTTCGTATAAATGTTTGAAAGAAACTCTATCATTTGCTTGCACTGGAAATTACGTGGATGACCAATTACATCGAATTGGATAGATTCACATCACAATGTTGATCATTGGTGAATAAAAATAGCTTTCATCATATATTGCTTGTGAAAATTTCATGAACTCCTTCAAATCAATCTAACGAGCACAAGCTACATTATTTATGGTAAATGTGGAAAAAGTACAAAGCACAACAAAAACATATATAAATTATAGCATGGGTCGAGCTCACCTATGATCGGTCATTGTGGCTAGTGACCATGTGAAGAAAAAGCAACAAGAACAAATAATTAAGAAATTATTTTTTAAATAAAATAAAATAAAAGACCATAGTCACCTTGTGTCTCTTTAATTTTGTTGTTCTTGTTTTTTTTACATTTTATGTTTTATTTACTTACATCTTCATATTTTGTTATTTTACTTTTTTAATTTGACATATATCCAAATAACACATTAACATGAAGAGCTTAAAATGGATTAAATGAGTTAGTATTTATTTTCATATTTAGGATTAAGCATGAATATGTTTTAATAATATAGGTCATGTCGAATATGAATTGAGTTAGAATTGGATTGAATGTCCATTATCGAAATTGTATTTCATGAAAATGAATCAATACAAATTAGACCATTTTACCTATTTATTGGACGCCCTTGGCAGGCGTAAGGTGGACGTCTAAAGGCCACAAAAGAAAAGGAGCTCGAAATTCGACGGTCCCCATCAAAAGTGGATTTGTTGGCTTCTGTAAAAAAGAAGAAGAGGGGAACACTTTAATCCTGTCAGGGTGGAGCACCTTTTCTTGGCCGCGCGGAAGATTCCTTCAAGCCGTGTAGTGAACTTCACGAAGAAATGACGAACGGCGAAGTGAGAAAGGGGTCGCACTGGGTGACACTTTTTCTCGATCGCACGGAGGATGGTAGGCCACGGTAGATTTTGTACAACGAGTTTGCATCAAATTGAGTTATTTTATTTATAAATTCTGTAGGCTTGGGATTAATCTAAGTTTGAGAAATATTTAATTATTTAAGCGATTGTAATTCTAATTTTTATTATTATAATGAATTATTTGTTTGTTAACTCTTTCCATAAATGTATTATCAACATTTGAATCGAATCACGTAAATCTTTGATATCATTTATTATTCATTGTTTATTTTTTCGGTGATTTCGCATTGACTCAAATTGCAAAATCTGATATTAGTTTCCGCGTTATATTCAACAAAAGACATTACTTATTAAATTGAAATTGAATGATGATTTCATTTCTATTCTTTTTGGCTCATCCCTCAACGTAACTTTAATGTTGATGAAAAAAAGGAAGAATGGATCTAAGTATGTCCTAAAACTACTTCGTTTGAATTATGAGACATTAAATTTCAAAGGTATTCCCTCCTAGGCAGGGAAGCAAAATATATATAGGAATTAGGGGGCTTTGGAGAAAAAAGGAGGGGGAGGGAAGGTAGTTTCCCTATCTATTCTTTGGAATAAGCTACTATCGGGGAGGCAGGTATAGTAGTCTTTCATGCGTGGAGCGACCATCTACTAACCAACTTGTCAGTCTAGTATCCCTGATTAGTTAGTAGACACCGTGTGAAGTACCTACTAATATGGTCCAACCTAATTAAGGGTATTTCATGGCAAGGTTTTTTACTTAAGTTTTTCTTTCTAATTTCAAGAGCTAAAAAATCACTCTAAAGACAAAGGAAATATGATAATAAATTTTGTCTTAACGTCAATTTCTGATCATTTGGAAGGCCATTTCACGCTGCTTTATTATTGCTTTTCTAAACTTTATTTACTTTTGACAAAGCAATAGAAAAATTTTTAGATGGGAATCCAATCCCATTTGAGAGAAGACTTTGGTGTTGATCACTTGGCTTGTTAGAAGGGTTATATGAGTTGAATCCCTACGTCACCTCCACTAATATTCCATCTTAGTCCAGTAATACAACATCATTATGGTAATCGCATAGTCAACAATCCCACCGATGGAGCTTTTAGAATGGCTAACCCATTTTGGGAGCTCACCAACAGGCATTCTAGAGAAGACTTGCGTGGATCACTTCACACTTTACAAGGGCTGTATAACTGGAAGAACTTTTACTTCCATGCTAAAGTGAATAATGGGTGGATCTAGTAGCTTTCTCTAGCGGGCGGATCAAATTATGATAATCCTCTAAATAATGGCCGAAGGATCTCTTCTTGTTAAGTCTAACTGAATTGGGGACGCTAAAAGTCGCCGGCCATAACTGCAAATCTAGAGAGAATGGTCCCAAAAGTCTTATACGTGTTGGACAACGGCCAATTAAGTCATAATTTTTTTAATTTGGCCAATTGAGTCCTTAACCATTTGCTAATGTAGTCATTTTGGCCAAAAATTGATCGGAAATAACTGACGTGGATGCCCATCATTCGATGTTGCATAACCAATATTGATGCGGACAATTTTTTTCAATTTTTTAAATAATTTTTCTGAATATATATGTATATATATATTTTCCAGTTTGGTGGGTTGCTGTATTTGCATGAAGCTGCAATGAATGAGCAGACATAATAGTGGAGCCGAACGCATGTTCAAATATTGCTGAATTATGTCCTTGGAGCGAATTACTAGTTTGTTTTCATGCATTGCTCGACCTAATTGTCTGTAATGGTGGACCTCGAATGTTTAGGAATAGAACGCAAATCAGTGTTATTATATGGTTTCTAGAAGCATCACAAGTAAAATCAGCCTTTCCGGAAGTTATCCTGTCTTTATATTGGAACCATCGTATATCAAACGCTCCCTCGGTATTAGACTATTCTTGTTGGACACCCCCCCTCCCCCTCGTGCTGATACTAATCAAGAGACCAGCCATTGATGTAGGAAGATTAGTGTTTTGAACGGCACAAACGTGAAGATTACTTTGTTATAATTTGAAAAGATTATGCGGGTCCGTTTCAAATTCATTAAGGTCTTTCTTTATTATTATCTCTTTACCAGACTTGACTATCTTGAAAAATAAAGCAAGATTAGACTTTATCAATGTAGAAAAGAAATCGCCCGAAAAGAAGCAAAAGATGGGTCTTTCTTTAGTATTATCTCAATTCGTGATTCATGCGATTTTCTCCTTGCAGTTCTTCTGAGGATAGGGTTGTTTTCACAAGAAATTCTCCTGGTGATTTGATACTTGGGTTGGTGGAATTGACACGAGAAAAGAAGCAAAAGATGGTTTAGCATCGGATTATCTGGTTTAATACAAACCTGCCGAAATTTGATTTCATCGTGTGACCTGTTATATTGAATAGGCTTTTTTGAGTTCTTGAAAATTTATATGTTATACGCCATTTAAAGTTCAATTCATGAGCCTCTTCTTCGCCTCGTTACTGTGCATTCAATTTTAATCTTTTTCACTGTACAATATTTAAATTTATGTTTCATCGTTTTTTTTTTCTTTTTCCATAAGGGATTGGAGAATTATATCCGTGAAAGGTACATCAGATATCCTCATCATTTTGATATTGCAAACAAAACATTTATTATTATGTCTAGTTGAAGCCAGAGCTGAAATAATACTCGGTTGCACGCGATATTTTTGGCCCAAAACAGACATACTAGAATGATGAAAAGCATGACAACAATTTGCGTATGATTGATTCTTTGCAGGCTAATATTTTGGTGATCCTAAGTTATATTCAAAGCTTAAATTGAAAAAAAAAAAAAAAAGCATGAACAATTGCTCATCCAAAAACTGTAATCTCCATTATTTGGTGTATAACTCAAAATATGAACCCAACTGTAGGTAGCCGTGCTGGTATTAGAGTCCCTCCCTCATCGCTGAGGTCGAGAGTTCGAATCCTGCCGGTTGCTAGCGTTGTAAGTGGGGGGCTATGGTGTTGGAGTCCCAGCTAGTCTCTCCTAAGGTAGTAGAGCCCGGCCCTTCGGTGCCGTTCGGGCATAGGGGCCCATGGTGGAGTCCTCGGTTACCCAAAAAAAAAAAAAAACTCAAAATATGTGTTTATATGATCAGTGGACTAAGATATAACTACTAGAAAAAAGCCACACTCTCCCATCACAAGAGAGAACAAAATGACTATGTAACATTTTCTAAAACACAAATGCAATACATCCCCAGACTATACAACAGTTTCTAAACTAACCTTGCCGAACAGTTTTATTCAAAATAACATGCACGGGAAGATTTTGAAAACGTCGAGTCAAAGCCAAAAACAAAAATGTTTATCTGGACTAAACAAAACCGAAATAATCAATCACAAGTGGATACTAGACATGCTAATCCTCAATTGATCTTCATGATCGTATTATATAATCGATCGTGCACATAAATTAACTTTCATATGCTGCTCATGTTTACCCTGATAGATGAGAGAGAGAGAGAGAGAGAGAGAGAGAGAGAGATGGGATGCTTAATCTTTAAAGTAATCCACTCTGCTACTCACCATGATGATCAATGATTAAAGATGAAAGTAAAATATGTCAGTAATTTGTTAATAAACTTAACCAAATTAATTAAATGGGTAAATGTTATGAGCATAAGAATTCATTACTGGTGAGCAATAACGGAGGAGACTTGACTTGATAAAAAGCAGAACAACGACTACCTGTGTGCCTAGAATAATACTACTCACTTTTACTAAAGCCACTTCCTTTTTCCCTTATTTGGTTTTCGTACAATAGGGGAAAGCAGACTTCTTGACTTGGAATATGAGGGGGGGTGGGGTCTCATCAAGAGTCGATTCGAGAAAGTGATGATGATCTGATTCTTGCTTTTCATATTCCACCAAGTCTAGCACAATCAAGTTTACCCGACAAGATGTTTGTTTAGTCTCTGGGCATCATGGCAGCTTGCAAGCATTATGCAGATAATCCAAACATGCGATTCTTGCAAAATCTCCTTTACGTATGCCACTGCAAAGGAGATGGTGTCCTAATGGATGTCTCGTTTATATACCATGCGCAAAAAAACTTCCAACTTCTTCTCCCAACGTTTACACGAGTTGAATCCCTTTCCACCACCATTAACTTACCTGCTAAAGTGCAATAGGGGGTGACATCAGTTCTTCAGCCTCCCAGGCAATTGTGCAGCCCTTTCCAGAGGGTCTCTGTGCAGGTTTTGATAAGTTGCGTGGCCAAACCGAGACATTTCGATTTTGCCTTATAAGTGAAGCCGAATTAGACTCTGTGGTGGGAAAAAAGAAAAGAAAAGAAAAAAGCTCCCGGAAATGACGATATAGATTCCCGGGTGGTAAAGTGAGACGATTCCTTAATTGCTAATCCTATCATATGCTTGGTGTGACATCCTGAAATTCGACCCCGTTTCGATAAAGTGAAATTGGCATTTCGTCGGCGTGCCTATGGCCCTTTTTCTCTGAACTGATCACTCACGAGTTAACTAACCTATTGGGTAAAGCCGTTAAGGGATGTATCAGCTGTAAAATCCCTAAAAGCTACCTAATTAGTTGGATTTGGCTAAAATCACGTCTGATCGATTCTTAACCACGAAATTGAACTCGATTTCGGGAATCGAATTTTAAGCGCGTCATAATTCTTATTTTTAGGATCACGTCTCATCGTCGTCAATTTATTGACGGTCCGAAATTTCAATAAAGAAATTATCAGAAGAAAATTGAAGCTCGAAAGGAAATAGATTGAGAAAGAGAAAAGAAAAAAAATAAGAATAAGTGTTATTTTTATTTTTCTTTTCCTCTCTCTCCTTTCTTTTCTTTTCTCTCTTTTCTTTCTCTCTCTCCTCTCCTCCCCCTCGTGCGAATTCCCCACCGCCCATTCCCTCCCTTTCTCTTTCTTTGACCGGTCAATGCTTATCCCTTCTCTCTCTCTCTCTTCTCTCTCCTCTCTTCTTTCTTCCCCTGCACGACAGAACCGGCTCCTTTCTTCTCCTTCTTTCTTCTTTCTTCTTCGCGGAAACCAGAAGCGGAAGAAGACCAGAAGTTGCAGCTCCGTCGCCGTCCCGCCGCCGCACCGCCGCCCGCACCCGCGCCGCGCCTGTGCGCCCGCCGCCGTCCCGCCGTCCGTCGCTCGCGGCCGCTCCTCCCTCCGCACGAACCAGCCGCTGTTCGCCTCTGTCCAGCCCCCGTCCGGCCACCTCCGGCCACCGCCTAGCCCCGCCGGACCACCCCCGCGACCCCCTCGCCCTCCGCCGGCTTCCCCTTGCCGCCCTAGCCGCCGGAGCAGCCCCGATCGGCTCCGTCTAGCAGACCCACGGAGTGGGTTTCAGCATCTTCGGGCCCGCTTTTGGGCCGTTTCCCAGCCCCGGATCCGCGAGTCGCTTTGGGAACAATCGTTCCTCGCGTCGCCGCGGTCGGATTGATCCGATTTGCGCGATTTGGTGAGTAATCTCACTAATCCAGGATTAGTGGCTAATTATGCTTAAGGTTGGTTTAGATTTAATTAATTATGTTTAGGTTGTTAGATTAGAATAAATTAGCAATTATTAGTCAATTGTGATGCGATTTAGATAATTTGATTGCGCAATTAGCAAGTAGACGTGGTCTACTAATTATTGGAAGTGCCTCGGGATTTTTCCGACCCTTAGTGGGCTCCAATTAGGCTTTTCGGGCCTAAGTGGATTTTTTAGTATTTAAATAATAATTTTCGGAATTAAATTAAATAATTATTTATTTTCTGAAAATTCAGCTGAGATGGCCCGGGACCGGAAAATTATGCCGATGACCGTGGTGAAGTCCGTTTATTTAATCGGGCTTTATTTTGAGCTAAATTGAATTTTTAATATTAATTATTTAATTTTCGAAATTAATAAATAAATTAATTATTTTTCGGAAATTAAGATTTTGATGGCCGACGACCGAAATCTCGTGCTGATCGTCGTGGCGCAGTCCGTTTATTTATTTGAGCTCCACGTTGTATGGAATTGAGTAAATTGTGATATTTTAGGATTTATCCTAAATTGATTGGAATCGATTGAGATTGAATTATCGATTGGTGAATGGCCAAGTATGTTTATTCAGCATTTATAATGCTTTGTTGAGTTAATTTAATTATTTGATTGAGTATTGATTGGTGAATGGCCAAGTATGTTTATTCAAAGCATTTATAATGTTTTGTTGAGTTGATTTATTTATTTGATTGAGAAATCGTTGGGCATTGGTTGTCGATATTGAAAGTAGATTGGTGACCACTTGAAAGAGGACACGTGGGCCCGGTGAATTGGAATGTCACCTGAGAATGCACGTGAGTTCAAAGTGGTTGAATATGTCACTTTGGCGAAAGGTCGCCCGAGAGAATGCACGTGGCTCGGTGACGGGGCCGGCATCTAAAAGGGCACGTGGGCTCGGCGAATTGATGCATCGCTTTGGTGAGATGCACCTAAGAGAATGCACGTGGCTCGGTGACAGAGGCTGGCATCTAAAAGGGCACGTGGGCTCGGCGACTTGATGCATCGCTTTGGTGAAATGCACCTGAGAGAATGCACGTGGGCCCGGGCATCTAAAAGGGCACGTGGGCTCGGTGACTTGATGCATCACTTTGGCGAAAAGGTCGCCTGAGAGAATGCACGTGGGCCCAGGTTCGAGGCACGTGGACTCGGAGACTTGGAATGTCGTCCTAGAGAATGCACGTGGCCTCGCTTTTAGATACTCCTCTGTGGAGAGTGATTTGTTTGACATGTAATCGACTGGTCGATGCTTTGATTTGATGTGAATTGATTGGGATCAATGGGAATGACCGTGAGTGGTCTTGTTGGAATATAATCGACTAGGTCGATTTGATCGATGTTTCGATCGGATATGATTGCTTGGGTGCCTATTATGAATTGTACCGACTTGCGGGTGGGATCGAGGCCAAGGTAAGTCCTCCGCCCGTGCGTGTTTAGGCAGCCTTTAGTATAATAGTTTACTAATCGGGCTTAGTGGGGTAGAACTCGCCGAGACGTAGTCTCATCCCAGTTTGGGAAAACCATTTCGGACCCCGCCAAGAGCGAGGAGGAGGAATCCGAGGAGGAGAACTCGGAGGTGAGATATGAAGAGAAGGATTTTTGGAAGAAGAAGATAGTCCCGAGAGGGGCCTTGAATACGGTCTGGATGGATTGAGATCCTATCTTATTTTGAGATCTCCTTTGTGATGTGAATAGTTATGAAGTGATTTATGATTTGTATAAAAGTTTGGTTATAAATTTCAATATGAAAAATATGGCCCTTTTCTATCCCATCGTTTTATTGTCCGGGATTTTAATCGTTTCCGCATGCGCTTAATAAATGAAAGGGTTGGCGATATACTAGTCCTGGGATATCGCATTATAAAATCGACCAAGGGAGAAGGATGTGTGCGTGCCCGAGGATCGGGGCGTGACATCCAGTTTAACTGGTATCAGAGCGAGGTTGAAGATTGGAGTGATAAGGAGCGTTGACCATGGGATAGTTAGTAGGAAAGGCCTTTAAATTCATGCGATGCATGTCTCGTGTTAGCCGAGTGCTAGAATTGTTTGTTGTGTGTGGATCGCTCATCTTCTAATCCAAAGGTTGATTTGGAAGTCGGGTTGCGGTGTAAGACGAACCATGAGCGAGCGGGAGCCGAGAACTCCTAGTAAGAGGACAATGTCCTTTGTAACTCGGGATGATGCACTGACAAAGGTCAGTACCCGAGGTGGTTGTGGCAGAGTGTTGGCTTTGGCCAGCTCGAGTGTAAGAGTACCACCGCAAGTTGGTACTAGTGTAGCAGCGTCGAATGATCCTAAGTTCGATAGGATCGTTCGATGCTAGTGTTCCTGGGAACTGGATGAGCCACAAGCTCGGGATCGAGCCGCCGTCGGTGTTGCAACCGTTGTTGTCGCTTCGCCTGCCGAGATCCCGAGTGGAGACGTGATCCGAGAGCGAGTCATTGCATTCGAGCCGAGGTATAGATCCATTCGAGGCGAATGGAAATCGGTCGGGGAAAAGACCGAGGTTGAGAGAAAAGCATTCTATTCCACTCACGAGGAAGGATGGAGTAGTCAAGTCGGCACCGAGTCAAATAGATCGGGTTGTTTCGGATGTGATAATGGAGATCGGTCTTATGTCCTTCCTAGGACGCGAAATTGTTTGGAGTATAGCCGACGGGATATCCGGTCGAGAGTGGTCCTAGCAGAATGATGAGGCAACCAGAAAGAGTGCATGCTTTCGCCTAATAGAAGATAGAAGATGCACCAGATAGGTGTCGGAGTTGTAGAAGGAAGTATGGATAAATCCAGTGTCCGAGTATGACTAGAACATGTTGTGATGATGACTAGCATGGCCATCAAGTGAAGGATTGTCAGTGGAAGTCCAAGGTAGCATAGGCATAGCTATCATGCGGCGAACGCCACTAGGATGGCGAAAGGAATGGGAGTAGAATTGATCTTGCACCGATTAGAGAAAGAATGTGTTGGAAGTGATCTCATCGAGTATCGTAGCCGAGTTTTGTCTTGAGTTGGTTGAACTTAAATTGTTGAAGTAAAAGTGACAGAGGAGAAATCATTAGCAACAGTTGTGCTTGACTAGTTGCTGAGGTGTGAGTTTGACGCCACATGAATAGTGTGGGCTTATGAAGCATCTAGTGATAATGAATCACGATCATGGAGTAAGCCAGTTTAGTCCATTAAGCATGTGAAAGTGTCGAGGTTATGGGGAGTCGAAAAGAATCTTCGATTTCATTAATTTCATTGGCTAAAGACAATCCGTTTGTTAGACGGAGGTTGCCAAGATTGATTTGGAATTGTAGTGGATGTGTCAGTTGAGAAATAGAATGAGAAGAAGGTGGCCGTGATACATAAAATTTCTAAGATGGTTCCAAAGGAATTGCTTGGGTTACCACTAGAAAGAGAGATTGAAATTGCAATTGAGATAGCACCGGGATAGAGCCACTCTCGAAGGCTTCTTACCAGCTGTTGTTGTCTGAAGTGGTAGAATTGAAGATGCGAGATGTGAAGATTGATGAATGAGGAATTCGTGTATATCGGTGCATCACTTTTGGGAAACATCAGTTTTGTTTGTGAGAAGAAGAAAGATAGTTTATTGCTAGTATGCATCAACTATTGTCAACTCAATTAGGTGAAGATCAAGGACAGGATATCATCAACTGAGAATTAGGAAGGAGGATATTCCTAAGTCGGCATTTCGTGCCGGTATGGTCATTACGAGTTTACAAAGGATGCCGTTTGGATTGACGAATGCTCCAAATGCATTTATGGATTTGATGAACAGTGTTCAAGGAATATCTGGATCAATTTGTGATCGTGTTTATAGATGATATCTTGGTCTATTCGAGAAGTAATGAAGAGCATGAGAATCATCTGAGAGTAGTGCTTCAGACCTTAAGAGCTCATCAGCTGTATGCTAAGTTTAGCAAATGCGAGTTTTGGTTGACTCGTGTTGCGTTCTTAGGTCATGTGATTTCCGGAGAAGGAATCTCCGTCGACCCGAGCAAGATAGAAGCCGTGATCAAGTGGCCGAGACCGACATCGGTGATAGAATTCGAAGTTTTCCGGGATTGGCGGTTATTACGCATTTGGTTTGTGGAAGGTTTCTCAACATTAGCGTCGTCTTTGACAAAGCTCACGAAGAAAAATGAGAAGTTCATATGGACAGACAAGTGCGAGTGTAGTTTTCAAGAATTGAAGGAAAAACTGACTACCGCACCTGTGCTGACGATTCCATCTGGTCCTGGAGGATTCGAGATCTATAGTGATGCGTCATTCAGGGGATTGGGTTGCGTGCCGATGCAACATGGCGAGTCGTTGCATACGCTTCCGGCGAGTTGAGACCTCATGAATTGAATTACCCGACGCATGACTTAGAACTCGCACCATCATATTTGCGTTGAAGATTTGGAGGCACTACTTGTGTGGGGAAAAGTTTCGGATCTTCACGGACCATCGAGTCTCAAGTATTTGTTCTCTCAGAAGGAGTTGAACATGAGACAACGGCGATGGATGGAATTGCTGAAAGACTACGACTGTGATATTCTATATCACCCGGGAAAGGCGAACAAGGTCGCCGATGCATTGAGTAGGAAGTCTTCAATAGCGCAAATCTTGATTAAGGAGTGGAACTTAATCGAGAGAGCTCGAGATTCGGAATTCAAATTTGAGGTAGGCCACCTTTCAAGTTTTATGGCCACCCTCGGGTTGAGCCAGGATGTCCGTCGAATTAAGCAACTTCAACCGACGATCCGGATGTACAGAAAATTCTTCAAGAGGATACTGACAAAAGAAAAGCTGATTTTCAAGTTTCTGATGATGGGGTACTGAGGCTTCGTGGACGTTTGGTTGTACCTGACGATGTAGAGCTTAGAGAAGGAATTTTATCTGAAGCACATCGTAGTAATTACAGCGTTCATCCTGGAAGTACTAAAATGTATCAGAATCTGCGTCAACATTATTGGTGGTCAGGTATGAAGGCGGACATCGCCAAGCATGTGGCCAAGTGTTTGACTTGTCGGCAAGTAAAAGCCCGGATTGCAAGCGGGAGGACTTCTGCAACCTCTCGCGATCCCAGAGTGGAAATGGGAGCATATCACGATGGACTTCGTGACTGGACTACCAAGGAGTCAGAGGGGGAATGATTCGATTTGGGTAGTAGTCGGCGGGCGACAAAGTCGGCTCACTTCATTGCGGTTCGAAAGGACCCGAGTCCGGATAGACACGCAGACTGTATGTGCGTCGGGTGGTTCGTATACATGGAGTGCCGGTTACGATAACATCCGATAGAGACCCGAGGTTTACCGCCGCTTTTTGGAAGAGCTTGCGAGTGCTTTAGGTACAAAGCTTCATACAATACGGCATATCATCCTCGGACGGATGGCCGTCGGAAAGGACAATTCGGACTCTTGAAGACATGCCGAGAGCGTGTGTAATAGACTTCAAAGGAAGTTGGGAGGATCGGCTTCATCGGTGGAATTCGCCTACAACAACGGTTATCGGCAGAGTATCAAGATGGCTCCATTTGAAGCGTTGTATGGCGGAGCGTGCGTAACTCCAGTGTGTTGGGATGAAGTTGGAGAAAGGAAGATAACAGCCCGAGTTGGTTCAAGAATCGGTAGATGCCGTGACATGTCATCGAGACATTGAAGAAGAGCAGAAAGCGGCGGAAAAGTTATGCGGATAAGCGTCGAAGGTCTTTGGAATTCCAAGTTGGTGATCACGTTTTTCCGAAAGTGTCACCAATGAGGGGAACTTCGCGCTTTGGTAAGAAAGGCAACCGAGTCCGAGGTACATAGGTCCGTTTGAGATTCTTGAAAGAATCGGAAACCTAGCGTATCGTCTTGCGTTGCCGCCAAGATTGGCGCAAGTGCATGACGTCTTTCATGTGTCGATGTTAAGGAACTACGAGCCTGACCAGACCCACGTGCTCAATTTCGAGGAATTGGACGTGGATGACCGTGTGTCATACGTTGAAAGCCCGGTCCAGATTGTCGATCGTAAAGAGCAAGTTCTGCGTACAAAGACCATTCCGTTGGTCAAAGTGGTCTGGCAACACCACGGCACCAAGGAGCGACTTGGGAGATCGAAGAATCGATGAGACAGATGTACCCCCACCTTTTTAGCAAAGTGTAATGGTTTAAATTTCGAGGACGAAATTTTTATAAGAGGGGAAGAGTTGTGACATCCCGAAATTCGACCCCGTTTCGATAAAGTGAAATGGGCATTTCGTCGGCGTGCCTATGGCCCTTTTTCTCTCGAGCCGATCACTCACGAGTTAACTAACCTATTGGGTAAAGCCGTTAAGGGATGTATCACCGTAAAATCCCTAAAAGCTACCTAATTAGTTGGATTTGGCTAAAATCACGTCTGATCGATCCTTAACCACGAAATTGAACTCGATTTCGGGAATCGAATTTTAAGCGCGTCATAATTCTTATTTTTAGGATCATGTCTCATCGCTCGTCAATTTATTGACGGGTCCGAAATTTCAATAAAGAAATTATCGAAGAAAATTGAAGCCCGAAAGGAAATAGATTGAGAAAGAGAAAAGAAAAGAAAATAAGAATAAGTGTTATTTTTATTTTTCTTTTTCCTCTCTCTCCCTTTCTTTTCTTTTCTCTCTTTTCTTTCTCTCTCCTCTCCCCTCCCCCTCGTGCGAATTCCCCACCGCCCATTCCCTCCCTTTCTCTTTCTTTGACCGGTCAATGCTTATCCCTTCTCTCTCTCTCTTCTCTCTCCTCTCTCTTCTTTCTTCCCCGCACGATAGAACCTGGCTCCTTTCTTCTCCTTCTTTCTTCTTTCTTCTTCGCGGAAACCGAAGCGGAAGAAGACCCGGAGGTGCCCGCTCCGTCGCCCCGCCGCCGCACCGCCGCCGCACCCGCGCGCGCCCGTGCGCCCGCCGCCGTATCCCCGCCGTTCGTCGCTCGCGGCGCCTCCTCCTCCGCCGACGAACCAGCCATTCGCCTCGCCCAGCCCCCCGTCCGCCACCTCCGCCACCGCCTAGCCCCGCCCGACCACCCCGCGATCCCTCGCCCTCCGCCGGCTTCCCCTTGCCGCCCTAGCCGCCGGAGCAGCCCCGATCGGCTCCGTCTAGCGTGACCCACGGAGTGGGTTTCAAAGCATCTTCGGGCCCGCTTTTGGGCCGTTTCCCGGCCCCGGATCCGCGAGTCGCTTTGGGAACAATCGTTCCTCGCGTCGCCGCGGTCGGATTGATCCGATTTGCGCGCGATTTGGTGAGTAATCTCACTAATCCAGGATTAGTGGCTAATTATGCTTAAGGTTGGTTTAGATTTAATTAATTATGTTTAGGTTGTTAGATTAGAATAAATTAGCAATTATTAGTCAATTGTGATGCGATTTAGATAATTTGATTGCGCAATTAGCAAGTAGACGTGGTCTACTAATTATTGGAAGTGCCTCGGGATTTTTCCCGACCCTTAGTGGGCTCCAATTAGGCTTTTCGGGCCTAAGTGGATTTTTTAGTATTTAAATAATAATTTTCGGAATTAAATTAAATAATTATTTATTTTCTGAAAATTCAGTTGAGATGGCCCGGGACCGGAAAATTATGCTGATGACCGTGGTGAAGTCTGTTTATTTAATCGGGCTTTATTTTGAGCTAAATTGAATTTTTAATATTAATTATTTAATTTTCGAAATTAATAAATAAATTAATTATTTTTCGGAAATTAAGATTTTGATGGCCGACGACCGAAATCTCGTGCTGATCGTCGTGGCGCAGTCCGTTTATTTATTTGAGCTCCACATTGTATGGAATTGAGTAAATTGTGATATTTTAGGGATTTACCCTAAATTGATTGGAATCGATTGAGATTGAATTATCGATTGGTGAATGGCCAAGTATGTTTATTCAGCATTTATAATGCTTTGTTGAGTTAATTTAATTATTTGATTGAGTATTGATTGGTGAATGGCCAAGTATGTTTATTCAAAGCATTTATAATGTTTTGTTGAGTTGATTTATTTATTTGATTGAGAAATTGTTGGGCATTGGTTGTCGATATTGAAAGTAGATTGGTGACCACTTGAAAGAGGACACGTGGGCCCGGTGAATTGGAATGTCACCTGGAGAATGCACGTGAGTTCGGTGGTTGAATATGTCACCTTGGCGAAAAGGTCGCCGAGAGAATGCACGTGGCTCGGTGACGAGGCTGGCATCTAAAAGGGCACGTGGGCTCGGAATGATGCATCGCTTTGGTGAGATGCACCTAAGAGAATGCACGTGGCTCGGTGACGAGGCATCTAAAAGGGCACGTGGGCTCGGCGACTTGATGCATCGCTTTGGTGAAATGCACCTGAGAGAATGCACGTGGGCCCGGGCATCTAAAAGGGCACGTGGGCTCGGTGACTTGATGCATCACTTTGGCGAAAAGGTCGCCTGAGAGAATGCACGTGGGCCCAAGGTTCGAGGCACGTGGACTCGGAGACTTGGAATGTCGTCCTAGAGAATGCACGTGGCCTCGCTTTTAGATACTCCTCTGTGGGAGAGTGATTTGTTTGACATGTAATCGACTAGGTCGATGCTTTGATTTGATGTGAATTGATTGATCGAATGGGAATGACCGTGAGTGGTCTTGTTGGAATATAATCGACTAGGTCGATTTGATCGATGTTTCGATCGGTGATATGATTGCTTGGGTGCCTATTATGAATTGTACCGACTTGCGGGTGGGATCGAGGCCAAGGTAAGTCCTCCGCCCGTGCGTGTTTAGGCAGCCTTTAGTATAATAGTTTACTAATCGGGCTTAGTGGGGTAGAACTCGCGAGACGTAGTCTCATCCCGGTTTGGGGAAAACCATTTCAGGACCCCGTCAAGAGCCGAGGAGGAGGAATCCGAGGAGGAGAACTCGGAGGTGAGATATGAAGAGAAGGATTTTGGAAGAAGAAGATAGTCCCGAGAGGGGCCTTGAATACGGTCCGGATGGATTGAGATCCTATCTTATTTTGAGATCTCCTTTGTGATGTGAATAGTTATGAAGTGATTTATGATTTGTATAAAAGTTTGGTTATAAATTTCAATATGAAAAATATGGCCCTGCTTTTCTATCCCATCGTTTTATTGTCTGGGGATTTTAACTGCTTCCGCATGCGCTTAATAAATGAAAGGGTTGGCGATATACTAGTCCTGGGATATCGCATTATAAAATCGACCAAGGGAGAAGGATGTGTGCGTGCCCGAGGATCGGGGCGTGACACTTGGGTTGACCGGCATGGGGACCGTCGCCCCTCAGGGCCGCTTGGTTTTTGTGCTTGCAATTATCAAATTCATGCCATGATTTATGAAATCATCATATAAAATTTTTATATACTATCTTTAGAGCTGTGTACCGGAGTAATACATACTTAAAAGTTATAACCTCTTAAAGTTGCGTGAGGCAGTTTTTTTAAAAGTTGTCATAAGCTATAGTAGCCATAAAACATTTGTTAAGCACTTTATCGAACTTAAAGATATTAGAGATTCAAAGTATTGGCAAATCCAAAGTTGTATTACTGGAAAAATTCATAAATGAATGCCATCCACCTAATAGATTATCTACATTTATCTACTAGACGATGATGACAGAGCAACGCATATCTATGAAATGAAAAAATTGTTGGGGAGAACCTGGGGACAATAACTCATCACGAGCTAAAGGCAATCCAGGATCAATTTTTCTCCCGAAACTAAATCAACTAAAATGCTGTTAACCCCAAGCAACAACCAGCAATATATAACCTCATAATATGCAAATATAATGTCGAATGATAAGTAGACAAAGCAAATAACAACAGTAAGGATTTAACGTGGAAAACCCAATGTAGGGAAAACTACGGACCACTCAAAACATCCCTAGAATAGCATGATACATAAAGTATTCTTCTCTAGTCACACACTAGAGGCATAAAATCAACATTACAATCTTATTTCATCACCACATTGGTGGATAAACAAATTCGGAGTAAGAAAATCCTAACTACAACTGGAGAATTAGGAGGCAGTTCTTGATGAACAAAAATCATCAATTCGTAGCCCTCGGTCTTACGAACAATATACTCAAATTTGAGCCAATTCTGTCAACGTTTGGCCTTCGAATTGAGACTGCTAAGTTGCAGCCCTCTCTTCTCTTCTTCTCCTCTCTTTTGTTGCAGTATTTTTTTTTTTTTTGAAGTTTCTCTCTCTCCTCCTCACTTTTGGACGCACACCCCCACATGCATGAAGCCACCACTTTCTTTTCAACTTCTCTTTTTTTTTTTCTTAATGCTAGTTGGACCCCACATGAAGGTGGATCCAGCCAACAAAAATGTCGGCATAGACTTGAGTAATATGTCTTTCGAGATTAGTGGATAAGATTTCCACATTGTATATATTGAAGCCAAGTAACTAAGAATTTTTTTGCACCCAAGGAACCCCACCAAGACTTTGTCAAAAAAAAAAAAAACCCACCAAGACAATCAAGAAATCCAAATTTGTGATCACAATAATGTCACTTCGAGAAGACTTTGACTTCTTAGCATTTATAATTAAGCGAACCGCTGTCCCACAGCCATTGTGCTTGATAAAAAAAACACAATATTCTACTAGACTCTGTGTTTCCTTTTCTTTCGGCGCAATTGTAGCTGTAAACTCTTTGACAAGCACTTTGGTAAAGTTAAAGATATTTGATCACTTTATATCAAATTTCACAATAATTTAACTTTTAGAAAAATTGATGAGAAATATTAGTCTCTAAGTACTCTTACATTATACATGTTTAAACGCGATCCAAATATACAATTGAATTATCTTTGGAGTGTAAGTCTAGATAACTTTTTTAGGCTTTTATTTGCTCCTATGTCAGACGAAAATATTGGAGGCTTTCCCGTCGTTATGGGTTGTCAATTAATTAGGTAGCCTATCTCTGTAAGGAGAACAACGCAGTTTAAATTCTATTTCTTTTTGTGACTCGTTAGATCTAGTAATTCTAGATTTGAAAATTCTATTAAAAAAATTTGAAAGGTTGAGTTAGCAACTTGGAAATAAGGCAACAAAGGTTCTTTTATGTCGCAGTCGACTGTCGCCCTAATTCAACGTCCGGTTTTATCCGCCTTTGGCAGACCTACGGCAACATCATAGAATTTTGTCGCCTTTGGTGCCCCTAAGGACACCAAATTATTTTTACCGCAAAACTTTTTCTCGCCTTAGGCAGTTTTTCTAGTAGTGATAATTACAGCAATTTAGTTTTAGTGGATTGTTAGGTCACCTATAGACGTTTCAATAATTTAAAGCAATTTTATCCATTTCAGGGAATATTAAGATCGAGGAAATGCAAACGCCGATTGATACTGGGAAGAAAACCCTCCAAGTTACATCCACAAACGCGCAGTTCTCGCTTTCGAAGCCCCGAAGTGGGACTCATAAGAATGTCGTAAATGGAAGGGACTCTCTACGATGTAAAGCTCGTATATGGAGAATTTATAACCGAATTACCCGACTACGGTCTATGACCGCCGCTTATTTGATAACTAAAACAGTTAATGTCACTTTTGTAAAATTACTGAACTATAACTACATAACTATCACTTCGCGTCACATAAAGTTACTATATAATTACTCTTCTTCCTACACCTTGTATTCGATGTTAAGCTGTTGTCGTGTTTTATTTTCAGGATGTAGTGTAGACCCCAATGGTCGGGGTCACAAAGCTAGCATCGAATATGACTCCCTGTTAATGTTGCAATCTGTCCATCCTCGTCATGACCGATATAAAAGTAATGAACAGTGTAAAGTTTATGTGTCTAGGAAAGAAAATTTCTTTTAACCTGGATATTTATTTTACACTCTCGTGCACCTATTGGCTAAATTAACTTTGACAGAAAATCTGACCTTCCTTAACCATGAGAAAATGAGAAATCATTCTGACTGAATCTCACATGAAATTACTCGTATGCGGACCAAGAGAGCTTTTAGAAAGGATAAAACATATTGTGAGCCCACCAATGGACCCTAGAAAAGACTTGTTTCAATGGCTTCACACTTGACAAGGGCTATATAAGTTGGAAGCGCTCTCCATCGCTAGTAAACTCACTCGCATGCTAAACTGCAAGATGGTGTCGCATTGGATCCTTGGCATCCTCCATTTCCTCTTTTTCTTACCTTTCCATCTTCCTTTTGCCTCCCCCCTTTGCCCTCCTAATCAGCGTGATGTCTTGATCAATTTTAAGAATTCCTTCATCGTTGATTCAGTGTTGCTGCGCGATAGTTTACCGCCCTGTTTTCCTCGGACTAATCTACTGTCAGCAAGCCGAGTGCCTTACTCAGGCGAACTGGGCAGATGGGGCAATGAAAGGTCTTGCAAATCGGTCCCACGATCAGCATGGAACAAGGGCGTAGACTGTTGCTCATGGGTGGGGGTCACTTGCGACAATGTCACCGGTAACATCATTAGTCTCTCTCTCCGTTACAGTTCGTTTCATGACGCTCTCTATTCCAATGGTTCCCTCCTTCTCCCGAAGCTTCAAAAGTTGGACATGTCTTATTGCAACTTGACCAAATTCCCCTATTTCTTGAATTTGTTAGGAAGATTAACACACTTATACCTCTATTCCAATAAGATTAGTGGGGAGATCCCAAGGTGGTTTTGGGGAATAAGTTATCGTACATTGGAATATTTGGATCTTTCTTATAATCATCTAGAGAGAGGTATACCTCAATTGCATTGGAAGCAATTGTCGTATTTTGACCTTGAGGAAAACTCATTCCGAGGACCACTCCCGATCCCTTCACCTTCTACTTGTTACTTTCTTGCCAAGAATAATGGTTTCACTGAGATCCCCTCTTCAATATGTCAATTGAGTTCACTCTTGAAATTAGATTTGTCTAACAATAATCTATCGGGGATTGTGCCCCCATGTATTGGCAACATAACCAAACTCTTGAGTTTAGATTTGTCTAACAATAGTCTCTTAGGAAATATACCCCTTAGTTTTGGTAATATAGCCAATCTTGAGCATCTAGACTTGAACAACAATAAATTACAAGGGCCATTACCACGCTCCCTAGTCAAATGGGCAAACTTATCAACACTAGTTCTCAGTTACAACGAGTTTAATGATATATTCCCACATTGGCTGAAAGCACCGCAACTGTATCATCTTGATTTGCAATCCAACAAATTTCATGGTAGGATCAACCTCACTGTCTTCGAACTCTCCTTTCCTGTTCTTAGATATTATATATTTCCAACAACAATTTAATTGGACAGTGGCCTGCAAAGGTTTTCTCCAACACCTCATTAGAGATAATAGATTTGTCCAACAACAAATTTGGAGGGCCAATTCCATTTCCGTCTCCCGTCACAATATATTACTCCATTGCAAGTAATGTTATAACAGGAAAGATCCCGTCTTTAATATGCAACGCCACTAATCTTGAGATGATCGACTTTTCTAACAATAGCTTAACTGGTAGCTTGCCTCAATGCTTAACAAATTTGAGCACCTATCTCTCGGTTTTGAAGTTGAGAATGAATCAACTTGAGGGCACAATTCCACAAACAATTTCTTTGATACCTAGATTGACGACTCTTGACTTGAGCCAAAATCAATTTGAAGGCAAGTTGCCCCGGTCCCTTGTCAATTGTCTAGATCTAGAAATTTTGGATCTTAGTAGCAATCAGATAGATGATACATTCCCAAGATGGTTGGGAAAACTTTCGAAATTGAAAATTCTCATTTTGACGTCCAACAATTTGAAGGGTCTTGTGAATATTCCGAAGGGAGATCTCATCTTTCCAAAGTTACGCATTTTGGATCTCTCCAACAACTACTTTGGAGGTCTTTTACCAGCCAACTTGATAATGAACCTTAGAGGCATGAAGAATAGAGAAGATGAGCGAGACGGACCATCGTATATGACAAGGCAGTCCTTCTTTTGGAGAGGGGCACCATATGAAAATACCGTGACCGTGATGATGAAAGGGCAAAAGACAAAGCTAGTGAAGATCTTGACCATCTTCACAGCCATTGACTTGTCATACAACTTTTTCCAAGGAGACATTCCCGAAGTTTTTGGCCATCTTTGCTCTCTCATAGGGCTCAACCTTTCACACAACCACCTTACAAATTCCATCCCTCCAATTTTAGGAAACCTGACTCAACTTGAATGGCTTGATCTATCTTCGAACAAGCTTAGAGGGGGAATTCCTAGAGTACTGGGAGATTTGACATTCCTTGGGTACTTAAACCTCTCGAAGAACCAACTCATTGGTCCAATTCCTCAAGACAAGCAATTGAGTACATTTTCAAGCCACTCGTTTAGTGAGAATCCAGGCTTATGTGGTACTCCATTGCCAAAAGCATGCCCTGGCGATGCTCAACCTCCTCCACCATCATCCTCATCAACTTCGAGCCGCAAAGGACATGAGAGTTGGTTCAGAAAGAAAGTAGTGTTGATAGGTTATGCATCTGGAATTGTCATTGGGATTTCCGTAGCATACATTGCGATTGAAACGGGATGGCCCAAATGGCTCGCGCGAGTCGTGAGAATGCTGGAGAGAAGTGCAGCCCAATGGATGGAGAAGCCAAAGCGAAGGGCCATCAAGTTTCATGGACAGTGAAACTGTTGAGAAGCTGTCTTTTTAAACCATGTAATGTAGGCTTAGTGAATAAAGATGTGACCTAATCATCATCAAATGTCATTTCCTTTATGAAGGCTTGTTTCTAATGTCTTCTCCTTTTGTATCTTGGTGTAATGGTGTATGAGTTGAATTGAAAAGATGAATAATGAAATTTGTCAGCACACAGCTCTGAAAAAAAAAGAAAAAAAGATCCAAAAAACAGGAAAATGGAGCGAGAGCCATTGTCAAACTACAGGTCGCGTCCTCACTGTTGTCCTGCATTCCCAGACGGTGTGGTCCGTTCGGCACTCCACGACGTCCATCACCAGCCGCACGGGCTCTGATTGCCCAACAGCCTGCCGCCGTACAATCCCCCGAGAAGATGATGACAGCAACTCCAACTCCGAATCTGAAGCCCAGAAGAGCCTCAAACAGAAGTAACGTGAGGCTCGGCCGTGACGTCCTTAGGGCATGGAACTCGCTTGCTTTTTCCATCCCCAGATCCAAGCGCTGAGGAAAAAAACATGCGTCTCGGAGGCGGTGCGATTTTGAGCTTTCACGTGCTTCGGTATATAATGATGTTCAATAAGGTAGCACTGTCAATACTATCACATTTTTGTTCATGTTTTTGCAAGTGTGTACATGTGTGTTTGTGAGAATCTTTTCGCCTTTCTCGCCGCTTTACCTGGTATCTTCTTTTCTACGCTTGGCTATTGCACGATGAGTTCTTTCTGGGTAAAATAGTTTTTCGAGTAAGCAGCTCTTTCCCGACTACCGCTTTTTTCCCACTTAGATTGAATTTGAGTGTGTCGGCTTGTACTTTAATATGCTTGGATGGTACTTGCAGTATAGTTCCTTGAGCATATATTGATGAATGATCAGTAACTGCTAATGATTTGCTCGGCGGGAAAGTTGTAGATGAATGCTCAAGCCGTGTGAAAAATCTGAAGTTTTGCTTGCTGAACAATTTTTTTTTTTTCAATTCCAGATGGAACATAAGTGTCTTTGTCTTTTTTTTCTTTTTTTCTCTTTGCTAAAGCAGTTTTATTTTGTTGTATTCTACAAATATACGCATGAGAGGTGTCATTGATTCGTTGTGCAATGTAATTTCCTTAATGAATCACATTTGTTAGGGAAGTTGCTGCGAGAAGTGGAACCTGAGTTAATGGATGCTTTAATTGAGGCCACAGCAGGCTGTGAGCCGAGTAAGAATATATTGCATCGGACCACATTATCTTTGTTCTGAGCCATTCAGAGGTCGACACTTGTTTTTTCGGGGCCCACATGTCAGCCAATTTTTTAAACCCAGCGTACAAGAGATGGCTTCTTCTCTCTCTACTCAACTCAGTGCTTCATTTCTCTCTCCTCTCTCTTCTCACTCTCTCCCTTCTTTCCCGACCCGACGACGTTTTCTTCTCTCCCAAATGTGAAAGCTAGTATGAGCACCTAGAGGGGGGTGAATAGGTGTAAAAACAAATTTCCGAGATAAGTGTGCAGCACTAATTAATAATAGATTATGAAAATGAAATTTGTTTCTTGTCAACTAAACGAGTTACGATCAAAGTAAAAGAGCGTAGGGAAGAGAATATGAACACAGAGTTTATAGTGGTTCAGCTCAATCTAAACCTACGTCCACTCTTCCGCACTGATAGCTCACCGACTGGATTTCACTATAAACAAAAGAGTTGTTACAGTAAAGCTCTTTCTTGATTCCACAGTGTAGAGACTCTACTACACTTCTTCAAGGTCTCTCAAAGATATAGACTCTCTTTTGCGTACAAGATTTCGCTCAACCGTTTAATTGACTAAGAACAAGGAGCTTCAGACTTTGGAATTCTTCTATCATGCACACACTCGAACAACTGGAACGTCTTCCCTATATACTCCTTTATGCCATTATACCCGTTGGCATGTACCAAAGGAATTCTTTCAATCTACCCGTTGGACAGAATCAATTAATAAGATCTTCGAGCTATTTGAGGAATATGACGATAGCCCATCAATCATGCTCGCCCATACAATCAGGATCTAGGGTTTCATAAGTAGAACTTTCCAAGTATACTTTGCCAATCAACGAATCCAAAATCCTTGAATCAATCTTTATTTGAATAATAGATTACAACATGCTGTATCCAGCCAAGAGATCTTCTCCAGTCGGTAAAGTCAAATCCTTAACAAAATATCCAATTCTGGATAAGCCTTCTTCGACAGTCTAGAAATTGTCAATGAGGATAGACTTTGAGTCTTGAGTCTGGCAGTCCAAAGGTCTTCAGACTTTGATGGAAGAGTTTGCAAATCTTTAGACTAGACTGATGGAAACGTTTTGTCAGCTTCAAAACACTTAAAGAAGTTTTCTCCAATAATCTCTCTCTTTTTATGGTGATAAAACTTTCCTGCAGATTTGGATAACTTTGACCTGCAAAACATTACTCAAGCAAACATGGATATCTCACAAAAGATAAATGGCTTAGTAAAGATAACATTAAAATCTGCATCCACAGAAAGTATGTTAGTTCTGTAAATGAACAAAGCCATGAGATATCAACAATGCTTAAGATAAACAAACGTTTAAACAGCTAAACCCAAATCTAGTCTAAATCCAAACGGCCAAGCACAAAAGTCAAGTCAAGTCAAGACATCACAAAAGTTAAGAGTTCAAAATTCAAAATCAAATCTGCACCACATCTCTCCCCCTTTTTGTCATCATTAAAAAGGTAGAGATTGAAAGAGAATGGAATTAAGATTGCTTGGGCACACGAACTAGCTGGAAATCACTCATTGATTGGACAATGCCTTCCAGCTTTTTCAAATCCTCCTTCAGTTGCGCCACATCTTCACTCTTAGCATTTGCTTGAATTTGAAGAACAAGGGCTTGGATTTGATCATTCAAAGAAACCGAAGAAGCTTGTCCTGCATTCTACAAGTTTTGTACTTCGCATCCCAAAGCATATATTCGACCTCGCATCTCCAAGAGAACATCAAGTATTCTGCGAAAGTTGACTGAATTATTAGTCTGAGTACTGGCTTCTACACGATCAGACGGTGTATAGGCAAATGATGGTAAATTAGCATGGTCACGCAAATTGGGCGATGAAACATCATGTCCCTCCTCAGAAAATTGAGAGGCATAGATGTCCTCTGGATCTACTGGAGAGCGGCTTATTCCTTCATTGGTGGCGAGGAATGAGGACGTTCCTCTTTTTTCAGGATCTCCCCCTGTTTCCATGCCTTTAGGTGGAGAAAAATGTTCCTCATGCTCTGCTTCCGCTTGATCTCCTCTCTCCTCCTTTTCTTCTTCTTCCTCAATTCTTTCCTCCTCTACTTCTTTCTCCAAATCTTCTCTCACTTCAATCCTCTGCTCTGTCTCATCCGTGTCTTTTTCTTGTCTCTCCGTTGATTCTGGAATAGAACGACCCAAGTTCTTCAATGCCATTGCAGAAATGGTGATATCATCCTCATCCTCTTCATCCTCAATGATAAGAGCTCTTCTTTTCTTGGATGGAGCAACCATGGGCTTCGTCCCTTTTCGCTTTGCCGCCGAAGAGATTGAATGAGTCTTGACAGGGGCTTTCTCCTTGAATTGTTCGAACGCCTTGTTGAGTTCATTTAGACGCATTTTAGAGACCATTTTCAGTCCCATCACCATTTGATCGCACGTTCGAACACAGAGAATCCGGGAAGGCTGAACATTCAAATGTCTGAATAATCTGGTCACAAGAGCTGCGTACGGAAGTTGACCCTTGTCCTTCACCACTGCTCTGTACATGTGGAACATAATAGTGTATGGAAGAGAGAACTTTTTCCCAGCATTGATGGCATACATCAGCTTTGCCTCCGACTTTGAAACGTCAGTTTTTGAAGTAGATTTTGGTCTAAGGCAGTTAATCACAATCTTGTGAAGCAAAATGTTGGACGCATTCATCCTCAAATAGGAAATCTTTCCTTCCGTCCTTCTATCTTGAACAAGCTCCAATGTTGCACGAGCAATAGACACACTGATAGGTTGATATCTCCATCTTTCAACCCCAATTACATCAGCCAATGTATTCATGTCAACCACATAGTCCTGATTTCCAACACTAAAAGAGAATCTATTTGCATCCAAGAAACTGAGATTCGAATAGAAATAAGCAGTAAGTTCAGCATGAGCTTCTGTAGTTTCAGAACAAAACTGTTCGAGTTGAAGAAGACTGAATTTTTCCCGATTGACATTCACAGAGTCAAGAAAATCAAAGTCCACACTTCTAGGGTTTATCACCCCACGCTTCAGCAACTTAGAGTACAGTTGCTTATGTTCCTCCGATCGAAATAAGTCTGTCCTTTTGCTTCGGATTTTTGCCACAATACCCATTCTCGGTTTAAACTGACTGTACATCCTATCAATGTCATTCCCATCAGGCTGATTCAGCCCTCCAACACGTGGATCGCTTGGGATATTTGCCAAAGCGTTTTCCGCCGACCCCGCAGGGACAATTCCCAATCGTTCCATTGTGCATAAAAAGAAAGTTTCATTTCTAAACCCTTTGTCTTTCAGAAATTCATCAATGTAGTTCAACAGAGTACCACTCCTCTTCAAAGCACGATAAAGCTTGTAGGTAAAAGCGGGCTTAAGAGTTCTTATGGGTTTTGCGTCTTTGATAATTTCTTCCTCTTCTTGATGTGCAACATCCTGAGGTCTAGATGGAGGAGATGGACGCTGCTGAGAATGTTGTGGGCTCTGCTGTTGTCTAGGAGATTCTTCTTCCTTGGTGAGATCAAAGTGCGTAGGCCCCTCACGCATTTGCTGTGGTCCCCTGTTCGCGATCCTTGAAGACTTTCTTTGGGACGACATTTTTCACAGTCTTTGAGAGATTCCAAGCTTGTTTCCTAAGAAAGATGAAAACTTTTCGAGGATTAAACAAGAGAAGAAGACAGAAGTGGAAGATCGGTGCTCTCTTAGGGTTTTTGTGAGTAAAACGAAGAAGAACCGACAGTATATAAGGCAGTCAAAGCGAGGCATACGAAACGCTATAAAAGGAAATGTAAAATGCCTTTAAAAAAAAAACTGCATTTTCAAAAATTAGATAACTGTCATTTCAAAAATGACTTCTTTTTCGAAAAGGAAGGATTGCACTAATCACGAAAAATTGGGAAAATTACACCAATTAATTTTGGATAGATGATCGTACCTTTTCAAGATTTGATCCGAGAGATAAATTTCTAAAATAGAAATAACTTACTTGTCGTAGATCTTGATTGTCTCGAGTTAGTGCATTTAGACTTTCGAGTCCGAGTCTAAACTTCTTCAGACTTTAAGATATTTAGTCTAAAACGAATAACTTCAAATTGATTTTTCTCCAAAGGCTTTGTAAATATATCCGCCAGTTGATTCTTTGAGTCAATAAATTGAATCGAAACTTCTCCATTTTGAACATGATCTCTAATGAAATGATGTCGAATCTCTATATGTTTTGCTCTTGAGTGAATAATCGGATTCTTGGTGAGATTGATTGCGCTGGTGTTGTCACATTTGATTTTAGTGCATGAATCTTCAATTCCAAAGTCTCTTAATTGTTGTTTTATCCACAGAATTTGTGAAAAATAACTTCCAAGAGTTACATACTCTGCTTCTGCTGTAGAAAGAGCTACTGTACTTTGCTTCCTTGAAAACCAAGACATTGTCCTGCTTCCAAGTAGTTGACAGGTGCCCGATGTGCTCTTTCTATCAACTCTGCATCCGGCTAGGTCTGCGTCTAAGTATCCAAGAAGAGTAAAGTCTCATTCTTTAGGATACTAGAGACCTAAATTTGATGATGATGCAATGTATTTGATAATACGTTTTGCAGCACTTAAATGAGATTCTTTAGGGCCCGATTGAAATTTGGCACAAATACAAACAATAAACAGAATGTCAGATCTAGAAGCAGTAAGATAAAGAAGTGAACTAATGATACTCCTGTATAGCTTCTGGTCAACTTTCTTTCCTCCTTCATCTTTGTCCGACTTCAAGGAACTTGACATTGGTATATCGTCTTTTACAATTCTCCAGCCCAAACTTTTGACAAGATCATTGGCATATTTTTCTTGATGAATAAAAGTTTATTTCTTCAGTTGTTTTACTTGAAGCCCAAGATAGAAGGTTATTTCACCCATCATTCTCATTTCAAATTCATCCTGCATAGACTTAGATAATTTCTTGCACAAACTTTCATTAGAAGATCCAAAAATAATATCATCAACATAAATTTGAACAAGTAGAAAACTTTTGCTTTCTCTTTTGATAAACAATGTAGTATCTACTTTACCTTTGACAAATCCATTTTGAATTAAAAACTTACTTAGTCTGTCGTACCAAGCTCGAGGTGCTTGCTTTAAACCATATAAAGCCTTTTTCAGTCTAAATATAGAGTCTCGTTTCCTTGGGTTTTCAAAACCGGGTGGTTGTTCCACATAGACTTCCTCTTGGATAAATCCATTTAGGAAAGCACTTTTGACGTCCATTTGGAATAACCTGAAATTCTTATGACAAGCAAAAGGAAGTAATAATCTAATTGCTTCTAACCTTGCTATTGGTGCGTAAGTCTCATCATAGTCTATCCCTTCTTCTTACGTATATCATTTGGCCATGAGTCTTGCTTTGTTTCTTACGACCTTTCCTTTCTCGTTCATCTTGTTCTTGAAAACCCATTTAGCTCCAATGATAAATTTACCTTTTGGTTTAGGAGTCAATTCCCAGACATCATTAATGCTGAATTACCTGAGTTCTTCTTGCATAACTTCAATCCAGCTTTCATCAGTTAAAGCTTCTTTTATGCTCTTGGATTCTATTTCAGAAATAAGAGCCACATCAAGACTCTTCACACCTTTTGGATCTTGTGCGAATTCCTCTATTAATATCACGAATGATGAGATCTTTGGGATGACTGGATTTATGCTTTCAGTTGCTGGTTGATTTGTCAGATTATTGATCATTTTTCTTATTTGAATCTTCGACGATAATTTGTTGCTAGTTTTCTGAAGTTTGAGCTGCTTTTGGAGATTTAGACTTTATAGAGTCGGAGCGGAGTTCGATTCTTCAAGTTGAGTCTGAATCGATTCATTTTGCATAAAGTCTTGAAATTTGACATTCATTGATTCCTTCACGATTAAGTCTTTTTGTTGTATACTCTGTAAGCTTTACTGGTGGTTGAATATCCAAGGAAGATGCATTTGTCTGATTTTTCTTTAAACTTGCCAACTCGATCATTTGCATTTTTCAATATAAAACATTTGCATCCAAACACATGAAAATACGAAACAATTGGCTTTTTTTCCTTTGAATAACTCATAGGAGTTTTCTCCAGAATATGCCTTAAAAAGACTCTATTAATAATATAGCATGTTGTAGAAACTGCTTCAGCCCAAAAGCGAGAAGAAATGTTACTTTCAATTAAAAGAGTTCTAGCCATTTCTTGCAAAGATCTATTCTTCCTTTCCACAACTACATTCTGTTCTAGAGTATAGGGAGAGGAGAATACATGCTGAAAACCAGATTCATCACAGAATTTAGCAAAATTTTGATTTTCAAATTCACCTCCATGGTCTGTCCGAATGCTTGAAATAACATACCCTTTCTCATTTTGGACCCTTTTAACAAACTTTGTAAAATAAGAAAATGTTTCAGACTTACTTGCCAGGAAATATACCCAAGTGAATCGTGAATAATCATCCACAATTACTAGGCAGTATTTCTTACCTCAAATGCTCTGAGTTCTGGTTGGTCCAAAGAGATCCATATGCAAGAGTTGCAGTACACGATTAGTGGAAACTTGATTTATTGGTTTGAATGTGTTTCTTACCTGTTTTCCCAATACGCATGGTGTGCATAGATTAGACTTTTGGTATGACAGATTGGGTAGACCACGAACAAGCTTCTTTGCTGAAATTTTGGCTATTTGCTTCATGTTGATGTGCCCAAGTTTTCTGTGCCATAAGTTTGATTCTTCTTGAATTGAGATTAGACATTGGGTTTCATCTGGTTTGACATCCAAGAGGTAAATATTTCCATGTCTTCGACCCGTGAAAGATTGAGAGGAGTCTTTACTTTGGTTCCCGAACATATTCCTTCTTGAAAATTGATTTTGAAACCGGTGTCGCACAGGGGCGACGATACTTAGCAAATTGTAGTTGAGTCCTTCCACTAATGAAACATTATCGATCATGAGTCTTCCAATCTTTACAGTTCTGTATCCCACAATTCTTCCTTTGCCGTTTCCTCCAAATGAAACTTTACCACCATTAACTTGAACAAAATTTATGAAGCAATTTGAATCTCCTGTCATATGCCTTGAGCATCCACTATTCAGGTATCATTTAATCTTTTCTTGATAGTGACCTGCATTTAGAAAAGAAACTCATGCTTTCTTTGGTACCCATATTTTCTTGGGTCCATTGGTGTTAGTATAATATACGGTTTTTGCCCATACCTTCTTAACGGGTTTCCAAACCATAAGACATTCTTTCTCAAAATGATCGAGCTATTGCACTTAGAACATCTAAGAGCACTTTGCGACCCTCTTTAGTTTACAAAAACTTTTTGAAAATAATTTTTGTAAGCATCTCTTGTAGGTCTTTGCTTAATTCTTTCATTTACTTTAGGAAAATCAATTAGAGGAATGGTTTCCACAATCATTCCCAAACCAGATTTATTGAAATAAGGTCTTTGTGCAGAAAGAATTTTTTCAAATTTCTCAGATCCTATAGAAAATCTTTTAGAAATACTTGAGATGTTATTTTTCAAGAATGCATTTTCTTTTCAAAGATTGTCTTCATTTTCTTTCAAAGTAGTAACATTTTTGTCTAAACTTTTGACATTTTCTTTCCAAACATTTTCTTGTTGTTTTAGTGCAGAATTTTCTCTTTTAAGTTCGAAATCCTTTTAAGAGAAGTTTTGAGACTAAGACACAATTCATTAATGTATCTAGAGACTTTAGTAGGGATTTTCAAATTACTTACCTCGATTTCACTGTCTAAATCTGAGTCTATCTCGGAGTATGAATTTGAGTCTGATTGTGTCATGAGACAAATATTGGCATAATCATAATCACTTTCTTCACATTCTGTATCACTCCAAGTTTCTGCTTTAAGTGCCTTTCGATATTTTTCAACTTTTCCTTTCTTTTTCCTCAGAATGGGACAGTTGGATCTGATGTGTCCCTTTTTCTTACATTCAAAACAGACTACATCTCTATTGGATTCATCATCCTCAACAGACTTAGTCTGTTGCTTTTGAAAATTTTGTTTCTTTGGATTGAATCTTCTCCCCTTTCTGTTTAGCTTTCTGAATCTTCTTATCATGAAAGCAAGCTCTTCATCATCCATATCATCTTCAGAATCTGTGACATCATAATCATCATTAGATTTTAATGCAATGGATTTCTTACATTTACGATATTCATCTTCATTGATTCGCTCCACTTCATAAGACTGAAGAGTCCCAACCAATTCATCGACATAAAGTGGCATAATTCTTTGTGTCTCCCTTCTTAAGGTCTTTATGTGATTCAAATCCTTGGAGAGTCCACGCAGTAGCTTGTTTACTTTCATGGGATTAGAAATTGATTGACCTTGATTTTCAAGACCATTCACAATTTCTATAAAACGACTAAACATGTCGGTGATAGATTCTCCTGATTTCATTTTGAATGCTTCATATTGACTGAGCAAAATGTTGATTTTGGTTTCTTTCACTCGATCAGTTCCTTCATAGGTGATGTGTAATCTATCCCAGATTTCTTTAGCTGTAACACAAGAAGATATTCTGTTATATTCAGTAGGTGATAATGCACAATATAAAGAATAAATTGCTGTTGCATCAAGAGCTTGTCTCTTGGTTATCTCTTCTTGAGTCATTTCACTAGACTCAATGGCTTCTTTTCCTCTTTCTGAGACAGGTGCAACTTTAGGAATGATTCTTTTGTCTACCACATCCCATTCTAGATGATCATTTGATCTTAGAAATGCATTCATCTTGTTTTTCTATATGTTGTATTCATTTCCATCAAAATAAGGTGGTCTGGTATTGCTTTGCCCTTCAACCAGTCCTGGAGCCAACATACTAGTTATGGATCTTGAACTCTGAAGTAAAAAACTTCAACTTAAGTGAGTACACAAGCTCTAATACCAATTGTGAAAGCTAGTATGAGCACCTAGAGAGGGTGAATAGGTGTAAAAATAAATTTCTGAGATAAGTGTGCAGCACTAATCAATAATAGATTATGAAAAGGAAATTTGTTTCTTGTCAACTAAACGAGTTACGATCAAAGTAAAAGAGCATAGGGAAGAGAATATAAACACAGAGTTTATAGTGGTTCGGCTCAATCCAAGCCTACGTCCACTCTTCCGCACTGACAGCCCACCGGCTGGATTTCATTATGAACAAAAGAGTTGTTACAGTAAAGCTCTTCCTTGATTCCACAGTGTAGAGACTCTACTACACTTCCTCAAGGTCTCTCAAAAATATAGACTCTCTTTTACGTACAAGATTTCGCTCAACAGTTTAATTGACTAAGAGCAAGGAGCTTCAGGCTTTGGAATTCTTCTATCACACACACACTCGAACAATTGGAACGTCTTCCTTATATACTTCTTTATGCCATTATACCCGTTAGCACTTTCCAATTTACCCGTTGGACAGAATCAATTAGGAAGATATTCGAGCTATTTAAGGAACATGACGATAGCCCATCAATCCCGCCGCCCATCGCCCATACAATTAGGATCTAGGTTTCCATAAGTAGAACCTTCCAAGTATACTTTGTCAATCAACGAATCCAAAATCCTTGAATCAATCTTGATTTGAATAATGGATTCCAACATGCTGTATCCAGCCAAGAGATCTTCTCTAGTCGATAAAGTCAAATCCTTAACAAAACATCCAGTTCTGGATAAGCCTTCTTCGACGATCTAGAAACTATCAATGAGGAGAGACTTTGAGTCTTGCGTCTGGCAGTCCGGAGGTCTTCAGACTTTGATGGAAGAGTCTGCAAGTCTTAAAACTAGACTAATGGAAACGTTTTGTCAACTTCAAAACACTCAAGAAAGTTTTCTCCAACACCAAATAGCGCTCACTTCGACAACGACCGCGCTCTCTCCAACGACAGCTATGCTGGAAATAAATCCAATATTGTTGGAATAAAATCCAGAGAAAACAAATTGTTTGTTGTAATTAGAACATAAAATTGGAGATGAGGTACGGATATCCAAATCTCTTTAAGGCGATTAGTTCTTGCCAAGGGTGCTCCGCAGATTCACGAACTATGTCTCCCAAGATACAACACCTTGAACCTGTTTGGATTAGCACTATATAAATAGGACTCAGTCGAACCATTCAATTGAACTAGCATACTCAGAAAAACAGAAGAGCAGAAAAGTATATCAAAGCCTTTTTTGGAATTGAGTCGGAAAAATCAAAAACCCTTAATGAAGCTCTATGCTCCCATCTATTTATAGAGATTTTTAGTTCATGTATAGAAGAGATACATGAATTAAATAGACGCATGTATCCACGAAGTTCATGAATCAAGAGGTACGTGAATCCAAGAGATTTATGAATCTAGAGACACGTGAATTCAAGAGATTCGTGAACTCAATAAATACATGAACTAAAAGATACATGAATCTAGGAAATTCATGAATTCATTACATACGTGAACAGAAAAGCTTAGGAAATACATGAATCCAAAAGAGATACGTGAACAAAAAAGATGTATCTTAATTTATTGGCTATCGTTGATCCATTAATCATAATTATAACCATAATTATAACAATCCCCCACATTAATGGATCAACAAAACATTTTTGACTCGAAGGAATCTGAGCATGCCTGTTGAAATACACCGCATCAAGATAAGTAGCTTTCACTTTCAACCTTCTTTAGTGAAAGCCTATCGGACTTACTTAACTAGTCGATGACTAAGCCTTGAATTGCCAGTTGTTTGTGTAAACCTAGACAATAAGCCTTGAATTGCCAGTTCGTTCTTTCGGCCCTGAGCCTCTCGGGATTCATGCGTGCTTTAGGAAATCTAGCCTTTAAAGATTTTCATAGAGTCGGCCAGCTCCACGCATATAGCTGCATTCCTATTGAAGATATCGTACCATATCTTACTTGGATGTTACATTCCAAGTTATAGGAATCATTAAACGCATAGCGTACCCTTAATAACACTGTAGGAAAGCACTGTTGCATCATAGGAATGGGAGACATTGCTTACACTAGAGTTTCCAGAATTTGCATTGTCCTATTGAACCTAGACTATGGGATCTCCAATTGCATAGGTTAGGTTTCCACCCTGGAATCTCTTTATTGAGTTAAGGCTCTTAAACCCATTCCACTCGATGTGCAGTTTATCTGCTCTTTTGACAAACCTTTTGTCAACGGATCCACAACATTTTCTTTTAACTTTACAAAGTCTAAAGAAATGATTCCATTTGAGAGCAACTACCTTACGGTATTATGTCTATGACGAATGTGTCTAGACTTACCGTTATAAATCACATTATGCACCCCCACACTTTTAGAAAATTGTAGGATGGCAACTTTTCATTCCATAACTCGTATAGAGTTTTTACCTGTCTTTTTGTGGGGTATTTTATTAAGAATAAAATTTGCAGTTAAAACTGCCCCCCCACAAGTTCTGAGGTAAACCTGAATTCAAAAGCATGGCGTTAGCCATCTCCTTTAATGTCCTGTTCAATCGTTCAGCAACTCCATTTTGTTATAGAGTATAAGGTGCAGTCATTTGGAGAATTATTCCAAAACTAGCACAAAACTCTTTCAAATTGATTGAACTGTATTCTCCTCCTCTATCAGACCTAAACACTTTGATTCGTTTATCAAGTTGGTTAGCAACTTCGTTTCTATACTTGACAAACATGCTCATAGTCTCATCTTTGATAGTTAGTAAATAAATATAGCAAATTCTAGTATAGTCATCCACAAATGTGATGAAGTACTTGATATTGCTAGTATAAGTACCTAGAGGGGGGTGAATAGGTATATAAAAGATTTTCTTTGATAATTGCACAATACTAGACAGTTGATGGATTTGAGACAAATGATAATCAAAGTAAGACTGAGAGAAGAGAAAATTGAACATGCGGTTTATAGTGGTTCGGCTTATATCAAGCCTACGTCCACTCTTCTTCACTGACAGCCTATTGGCTAAATTCCACTATGAACAAAAGAGAAGTTACAGCACAACTTTGCCTTGATTCCACAGTGTAGATGTTCTACCACACCTCTTCAAGATTTCTCACAAATATAGACTCTCTTTTGTATACAAGTATTCGCTCAAAGGAATTGTCTAAACAAAAAGGAGCTTCGACTTTGGAATTCTTCTATCGCGCACACCTTGAACAACTAAGACCGTCTTCCTTATATACTCCTTTATGCCATCATACCCGTTGGCACTTACCAAATGAATTCCTCCAATCTACCCGTTCGACGGAATCAATTAGGAAGATTGTTCGAGCTATTAAAGGAACGTGTCGATAGCCCATCAATCCTGTTCGCCCATACAATCAGGATCTCGGTTTCCATAAGTAGAACCTTCCAATAATATTTAGGCAATCACCGGATCTTCAATTATCGAGTAAATCTTCGATCAATCAAAGGACTCCGTTATGTCTTTTCCAGCCACGAGATCTTCTCCTGTTGATAAGATTAAATCCTTAACGAAACATCCAGTTCTGGATAACCTTTCTTCAACGGATTAGAGACTGTCAATGAGGATAGACATTGAGTATTGAGTCTGGCTGTCCGGAGGTCTTCAGACTTTAAACAGCAAAGTCTGCAAGCCTTCAGACTAGACTGATGGAAACGATTTGTCAGCTTCAAAACACTTCAAGAAGATTTCTCCAATAGTACTTCTTTCTACCTCTACTTTCTACAAACTTTAAATCACATAGATCACTATGGATTAATTGTAGAGGTTCACTTATTCTTTCAACGAATTTGAAAGGTTTCTTGGCAAACTTGGCCTCAACACAAGTCTCACATTTGTAACGGGCATCCAATTCAAATCTTGGAATTAATCCCAAGTTTGCTATTCTCTTTATTGTACTATAGTTTACATGTCCTAATCTACCATGCCATAGATAAGGAGATACAACAGTGTAAACTAAAGATTTTCTTTATTAATAGTTTTTGGGTACACATAATTCAAGTTTACATTAATGACAGCCACATTGCCTTTAAACAAGTCAATACACAAGTACCATTTTCCCACATACATCCCTCCTTTAGAAAGCACGAACTTGTCGATTCAAATACAACTTTGAAACCCTTCTTGACACGTATGTGGCCAAAAACTAAATTTTTCCGAACCTCTTGTACATGCAGCGCATTCAGCAGGGTGACCTCCTTGCCAGATGTAAACTTTAGGATCACCTTTTCTCTTATGGTAATCTTTGCTGATGCAGAGTTAGTCATATCAAGTTTCTCATCTTCTTTAGCCTTCTCATAAGATGAGAACATGTGTTTATCTGTACAAATGTGATTTGTGGCACCTGTATCTAGCCACTAGCCATTAGTGTTCGACACTAGAGATGCTTTGGACATTACCACAACAGACAATCTCTCAATATTGTCATTTTCTGTCAAATTTAGTTGCTGGGCTGCACCATCGTTCTTGCCTTTTTTTGAGCGCTTTTTGCAATCCTTAGCATGATGACTAGGCTTGTTGCATATAAAACTTGTCCCTTGGAATTTATGGAACTGTTCCTTCTGCTTGCTTTTTCCTTGAAAAGACATCTTCCTTTTTCTATCTTGCTTGGATTTGGAAGATTCCACAACATTGGCCTTTGGCTCAAAAGAAGGGTTCGCACTTCTTATATTGTCCTCCTCGATTCTGAGACGCAGAATGAGATCTTCAAGGCTCATCTCCTTCCGTTTGTGCTTCAAATAATGGTTGAAGTTTGACCAGCCCGGAGGCAATTTCTCAATCATAGCCGCCACTTGGAATGATTCACTAAGTATCATTCCCTCAACAGAGATGTCACGTAGAATTAATTGTAATTCTTGAACTTGACTCATAACAGATTTAGAATCCACCATCTTGTAATCCAAGAATTTGGCAACCACAAATTTCTTGGTGCTAGTGTCCTCAGTTTTGTATTTCTTCTCTAAGGACTCCCATAACTGTTTAGCAGATTCAATATTACAATAAACATTATAAAGAGAATTCACTAAACAGTTAAGGATATAATTTTGGCATAAGAAGTCCCCATGCTTCAAAGACTCTAATGCACCAAGTGTCATGACATCATGCTCATCTGGACTAATTACCGGGCACACCTCCGATAAATATTTCGTCAGATTTAGCATGGTCAGATAGAATAACATCTTATGCTACCACTGTTTAAAGCCCACTCCGGTGAATTTCTCCGGTTTCTCATTAGCTGTAACTGGAGGTGTTGCCATCACAGTAGGCAAAATTCATTGAACTACCCCTCCAGAAACGGAGCCAAAAGCCATTTGGCTTGTACTGTTCAAAAAATAGTCCCGGGTATACCAGTCGTATGACTTGTACCCGCACCATCAAAATTGGTGTTAGCCCAAGGACCCGTAGCATTGGCTGCTACAAATCCAGACCTTGGGGGTTGAACATCTTCCATAGCAACAATCGTATCAACCATAGGAACGTCTCCTGAAACATTTGGGACATTGAATGGCACTTGATTGTTTTCAGCCATCTCAACAATCTAACAAAAACAACAAACAGTAAGTGAAATAATCACCTTAAGATTGTTGGAAATAAATCCAATATTGTTGGAATACAATCCAGAGAAAACAAATTGTTTGTTGTAATTAGAACATAAAATTGGAGGTGAGGTACGGATATCTGAATTTCCTTAAGGTGATTAGTTCCTGCCAATTGTGCTCTGCAGATTCATGAACTATGCCTCCTAAGATACAACACCTCAAACCTGTTTGGATTAGCACTATACAAACAGGACTTAGTCGAACCGTTCAATTGAACCAGCACACTCAGAAAAACAGAAGAGTAGAAAAGTATATCAAAGCCTTTTTTGGAATTGAGTCAGAAAAATTAAAAACCCTTAATGAAGCTCTATGCTCCCATCTATTTATAGAGATTTTTAGTTCATGTACATAAGAGATACATGAATTAAATAGACGCATGTATCCACGAAGTTCATGAATCAAGAGATACGTGAATCCAAGAGATTCATGAATCTAGAGACACATGAATTCAAGAGATTCGTGAACTCAATAAATACATGCACTAAAAGATACATGAATCTAGGAAATTCATGAATTCATTACATACGTGAACAAAAAAGTTTAGGAAATACATGAATCCAAAAGAGATACGTGAATAGAAAAGACGTATTTTAATTTATTGGCTATCGTTGATCCATTAACCATAATTATAACCATAATTATAACAGGCTGTGCTCTCTCCGCTGATGGCAACGCTCCCTCCAGACGACGGCCTCTTCCTCCCGATGGCATTCTCTCCGCTCACTCTCGTGACCTCCGTTTGCCCGATTGCACTCTCTCCCGATGACCGATTGGGCTCGGCTTTCTCCATCCCTCCCGACTGGCGGCCGAGACTCTACTCTCTCGTCTGATCTTCCATTGACAACTCGCTTCCACTTTCTGCTCTGCTCAAAGCCGTCTCTCCTGAGAAGCCCTAAATCTGCGATGACAAGTCCCACTTTCCAAGTTTTTATTATTTTTTTTTTTTTTTCTTTAACTGGGTTTTTATATCCGCATATTTGTTTTGGGTGAAGCTCACCTGCTGATTGTCAAAATTTCTTGTTTTGCCACAATGTGTAGGGGTGGTTCTCTTCACTGGTCCTGTTCGATCCTCTCAGCTCTAGTTTCTCTTAGTATTCGAATTCCTTAATATTTTCCGTAGTCTTTCGTGGGTCCTCGCTGGTTTTCGCTTTGTTGGTAGCATTAGATTCTTTGCTAGAAATGAAAGAATTTTTTTTATTTAAAAACTGCGTGCCTGAGAGTTCTGCTCGGTGGAGTTTAAAATAGAGTCAAACTAAGAATTATTTGTACTCTGTCTGTTTCATTCTTGTGTTTTCTAGTTGGGTTCACGATGGTTTCTTGATTTCTTTTGGTCAAGGGGAAAGTCTAATTTCTTTTGGCCGGAAGTTTTCTGTTGCGTAATGATGTGATTTCAGTCTACCTTGGCTTACTGCTCATTTCCCAGCTTATGTGGGACGTTGACTCTGGATTATTAAAAGAAAGAAAAGGTGCTGTTACTTTTTAATTTCGTCTCTGTTAGCTCGTGCTGCTTGCTTTAAAGAAAATTAGGAGGAATTTGCCGCTTGACGATGCTAATGAGAGGCTGAGCGACGGTGGCATCCGTGGATTTAGATGCCTTAGAATTATCTGGTGGTGATGAGTCCGCAGCAGCATCTGATAAAGCTCATCGCATAAATGGCGAGGGATTACAATTTGAACGTCAACGACTTTGTAGTTCTTTCATTCTGTTCTATTGATGTTAGCTAACTACCTGATTGCTACTTTCCAAGAATTGAATTTGATAAGTCTCATTATCAAATGTGGAGTATTGCGAGTTGTGGCTGTGCAGAAACTCATGTTACTGAAAAAGGGATTCTTCAAAATTGTAACGAATGCTTGAGAGATCACATGGGAATTAGCTGTCGCATTCTCGAGTGTTCAATGTATCAACCTAACCTATTACGTGGTAAATGATGTGAGATTTACAGAAAAGGATGCAATGATCAATGAGATAGGTTTGATGGTAGTACTGAACTAGTTCAGTGGCTTTTGGAGCAAAATCATCCTCTAAACACTTAGGTCAAACGAATAATCCCTTGACAATGTTAAAACTGATCTTTAAATCATTTTGGAATGGTCTAAATGGTGTCTGGTGATGCTTGTTGCTAGCAAAATGTGATTGAAGGAGCAATTCATAGAGTTGCAGCTCTGAATTTTCTTTGACTCATGCGGTACAATACGGATGTAATATTGAGAAACTAGGACTAATGCACTAGTGTTTGTTGCAGCTGATGCTTATTGCAGCATTTGTCGTGGCTGCAACTTTTGTGCAGATCTTATGGCATAAGCTAAGGTGTGCACTAGCTATTTTCTTCATCTCCTTCAGGAAACGGAACATCCAATGCATCAGTTTGCAAAATGTGCAAATGTACACAAGTCGCTTTGTTTGAGGTCACGATTGCATCATTTAGGTATTCCTTTAGATTGATGTATGATGTAAGCAGTCTGGTAATGGATATTTCACTGCTGCAATAAAGAGGGATGCAACTGCTCCACCATAGGTCCAATTCTTATCAGCTTTCTGTTGAGGGGATTCTGTGAAAACTATATCTGGATCATTGGTGTTTTTCTCGATCATTGGCTTTTTGTTCAGGGATTTAGTGAAAAATGTATCTGGATTATCGGTAGTTTTCTTGTTTGCCAAGAATTAACCAACCAATATTGCAGGATCACACAATGGCTTTTCTGGCAATAGCCAAAGTCTGCAACTCAAATGCATCAGTCATGGCAAGCGGAGACCTATGCGTGTTGCATCAAATTGGGGGTGTTAAAGAAGTTTGAGAGGCCTCCGTCCGCAAATTTGTCGCCCACCTACTATAGAATGTGTAAAAGACAGGAGAATGAATGCATGTAATTTGAAAGAGATGACGAGTATTAAAATGAGTTACTCATTAGCCATGTTTATGCCCTACCGGAATATTTTTTGCACACATGGGAAAACAAATGAACCAATTGCTGCCATCTCCGTATCCTATGTATCCTCTGAAATGTGGCTTCTGATTCTTCAATGTAAAAAGGATTGTTGCATAGAAGTTGTGTATCTATGGGTATGACTAGTACAAATTAGAGTATGTACTGATTGCATTTGCAGGTGAGATTCCTTGTGAGAATTCCCTACTGAGACAAGTAACTAGTCTTCCCGAAAGATTGCCAACTATTGAATCAGGGAAATTTCAGGACGACTTTTTGATGGCAAGTATTCTGTTTAGTTTAACATGCCCTGAAGTTGAGGTTTCCTTTTTACCTTTTTAAATTTCTTTTTATACATTAGTTGCTGAATAATTTTGATGTTCACTTTCTCGCCTGGATTCTTCTCCAATTTGCTGTCCTTCGAGGAGTGCAATGATACGTTGTTGATTACTTACCTGGCCATGCTCGCCAATTGCTCAAGGTATGAACAAACTCTTGAATTATTTACTTTTGACATATTTTGAGTATGTCCAAGAGTCATGATTTAGGATGAAGATATTGCTCTGGACCATCTTCTGGGTGATAATGCTTGAGGATTGTGTATATAAATCAAACCATACCAGTCATGTGCCTGAAAGCTTATCCAATGATGCGAGTTACTAGCTGAATCTGGAATATATACTATAAGTTGAAATTTTCATCGGGAACAATTCGACTGAGATGACATCTCCCTAGTATTTGACTTTTGTGCAATCTACTTGTTAGGAATTGCTCCTAGCAGATATGGTGTTGGGAAAACCTTCTCCAATATTTGGCCTTGAGCAACACAATGCATTTGTTCTTTCACAAGGTTTCAAGTTAGTCTGTGCATAAGAAGCCTTGGAACATGATAAACCTTTGGTACGAGTCAGCTAAGCTTTGGGGAAAGTAGCAAAGTCGAGAGCTTTCTTTTGTGATATATGCTTAATTTTGGTTTGTTCGCTTTATAACTTAGAAGTTTCTATGGTGTACAGACAAATTGATAATGACTGGATTGATATTAACTTGCCAATGCGTGGGTTTGCTCTCGACCTTCATTTCAAAAACTCAGATAATTCTTCTCCTTTCTGCAGCAAAACGAACGAGCTAATTGACAAATTCAACACTGCTTATGACAGACATAGTAGGAGGCGAGGAAGGACCCCCTTTGTTTGAAAGATTCCTTATTTCTATCAGACCACCTTCAATTGATTATGGTTCTGCATCTCTCCCGGCATTGTGCTTGTGCATGACGAAAGATCATGGCCGACACATATCAAGCAAGTTTCTTTACCGAGGCCTATACCACATAGAAGATGGGATCAGAGAGATGAAATCAAAATCTAATAGAAATTCTTATACATCCCCATTTTACTGGGGTTCTCTCACTATTTGCTTGGGATGTTCCACCCTTCTGGGCATTTCGTAGTTCCTGGGGCTAACCATAGTGAACTAGGGAACCTTGCTGCAAGATTTTCATATTTTATAGCCATGTTTTGACCTTTTGGTGTTGCCCTGAGATGATGGTCGTCAGAGGTGTTAAAATGGGTCATAGACCCATATATGACCCATTTAAATTATAAATGAGTCATAAATGGGTCACTTGTTTTTGACAAAAAGTAGTTAAATGGGTTTCACAATTAAAGGTTTAAGATAGGTGGGTTTTAAGTGGGTTTTTAAATGGGTTGGGTTGAGAACCCATTTTCAACAAAAACCTTATAATCTCTCTCTTCCCTCTTTAACTTTATAAAAATATTTTTTTATAAAAATCGAAATTGTAATTTTTTATTTTAATTTTATCTTTTCTTTTTCTTTCCTTTTTTTCTTTCTCTTCCTCCTTCCGGTCGCCGGCACGGCGATGGCTGGTGACCGGCCAAGTGAGCCTCGAGCTCGCCGGCGTCGGGCAAGCTCGAGCTCGCTAGATCCGGTGAGGCGGAGGCCATGCCGTGCTCGGCGAGGCTCGAGCCTCGCCTATGTGGCGAGACTCGAGCTCGGCGGGTGTCGGGCGAGGCTTGAGCCTCGGCGATTTGGCGAGACTCGAGCTCGCCAGCGTCGGGCGAGGCTCGAGCCTCGTCGATCTGGCGAGACTAGAGCTCGCCGGTGTTGGGCGAGCCTCGAGCTCGCCGAACCCGATGAGCTCGAGGCTCGCTTGTGGCTGGGTCGCCGGCCATCGTCGTGGTCGGCCGCCAAAAAGAAGAAGAAAAAAGAAAAAAGAAAAAGAAAAAAAGAAACGAAAAAAGAAAAAGAAAATTATATTTAAAAAATAAAATAAAAATAATTAAAAATTTAATTTTTAAAAAATAAAAAATAATTAAATTTCGATTTTTTTTTAAAATAATTATTTTAAAAATTATAAAAATTATTCATTAAATTTGTGTTGTATAAAACTATTTTAGCAATACAATTTTAAAATTATATATATATATATATATATATATATATATATAAGAAATAAGCTTGGAAGTATTTTAATAATATAATCTTAAAAAAAAATAGGAATAAGTTTTTCTAAATTTGGTTAAATATGAAAATATTTTATTAATATGAGTTGGGTTGGGTCGGTATGGGTTGAAGAATTTACATTAGGCATAAATGGGTCATAAATGAGTTAATGGGTCAATTTGGGTCGGACCATTAATGACCCAACTCAATCCCGACCCAACCCACCCATTTAACGGCTCCAATGGTTGTGGTATAGCTTTTAGTATCTTGTAGCGATTCTATATATTAACTTTATGGATTTTGAGCATTGTCGCCGAACTTGTATACTTGGATCCTGTAAAAGGCTCTTGCGTTCACTTCTATTTTCCATCTCTTTTATCCAATGACTTTGGCAACTTGCTAGGAGAAAGGGGCATTCTTTTAAGCCTTCAAGGATGTCATGTGGCTGGTGTTTGAATTTAAAACATAAACGGTGTGATTTGTACAAATGAACAGATGTGGACAAACTTCATTTGGCTGACATGTGGGCTTCAAAAAACAAGTGTCAACCTCTGAATGATTCATAGTAAGGATGACATGGTCCTTTGAAGGTATACAATATTTTCTCCAACTAGCATAGTTCGGCCTTAAACCTCCAATTGGCTCAACCCCAGAGCCCAGAAGAATGAAGTCGGAGCCTATTGGCCCAATTGCGAAAGAATTCAAGGCCCGACCACACTTCTCTCTCTCTCTCTCTCTCTCTCTCTCTCGCTGCGTGCGTAATTTGTAAGGGCAAGATTGAGCAACGCGAATCTAGAATGGGATAGCGCATGTCGGTAGCGCATAAACCTCCACCTTTAGGATGGTTGACTCTCCAATCTATATTGCATAACACCTTGTCCAATCTCTTTTTAACCGAAACATTCTCCTCTGTGTTATTAGCCCAAGTGAAGACGTAGCCTTTGCTCTTTGTATGTGACATCCAGATTTTTGGGTTCTGATTTCGATTAGATAAATTGGGCATTTCGTCGACGTGACTATAGTGTTTTTCTCTAAGTTGGCCACTCACAAGATAACTAGACTAGCTGGGTAAGCTATTAAGGACTTTAAAGCAAATAGACTTGAGAATTCGACCATGAATCGACTTCTCAACCGTGTTCATCTTTAGAGATCATTACAGCACAGTTAAAAATCGAATTAAGATCAGAGATAGGTCGGTTCGACTGAGATGAATGACCGATTGTGGGTGACTCCACTAAATTGGAAAATTCTCATCGACAAGCACTAATTTGATTTTACTATCGTTTTGGTACCCTATGTCCGTATTTGAATCCTCAAGATTTTCACGACAACCAAGAATCGCTAATGGGTCGAGTGGGTTCATCGTGGCTCGAAGAAAATCAACCACGGGTCATTTGCCCTAAAAAGTTTTGAAAACTACCCAGTAGCCTAAGTCACACTAAAAACACGTCCGAGTGAAATTAACCGCCAATCTAAGTCCGATTTCAAAAATTGAAGATTCTGTCATATCACAATAGATTTTAGGAACGTCGACTCAGTCTCAAAAGATTTTTCTGACAACCGATACTTTTTAGGAAAAAAGTCGGTTTAGGGCTAATTTCTTTCAGTTGAAGTCGAGGATTGTGAAATTGAGAAGCATGAGGGATTCTTGGATGAGGAAAATAATCAATTTGATAAGTGAGACACCAATTGATTTTATGAGTCATTTGAGAGAAATTCAAGAGGGAAATTGGATGCAGAAATGCAAGTGGGGATCGAGTACTCTAATCTGAAATTTCTTTTGGGAATCTATGAGCTTATTCAAAAGAAAATGAAATAAGAATTTTCTATTTGGGGAAATTCTTTTATTTTGATTTTATTCCCATTCCTTTTTCTATTTTTGGCCAAACACCTTTTTTCCCACAAGCTTCTCTCTCCTTTCTTTCTTTCTTTCTCTCTCTCTCTCTCTCTCTCTCTCTCTCTCTCTCTCTCTCTCTCTCTCTCTATCTTTCTTCACGTGTGGATTCCCTCCACCGAATCCCCCTTACTATCTTCAACTTTGCTTCATTTACTTTTTACTTTTTGACTTTTCAAACCTATCTTCTCTCTCTTATCTTCTTCTTCTTCTTCTTCTTCTTCTTCTTCTGCTTCTCTCTCTCTCTCTCTCTCTCTCTCTCTCTCTCTCTCTCTCTCTCTCTCTCTCGGTTCTCACCTGCTCAACTCTCTCTCTCTATTCCTCTCCCTCTCGGCCGTTCGAACACGGTAAAAAGAAGCAGCAACCAACGTCACGCCGGAGCACCGTTGCCACCTCACGCCGCACGCTGTCCTCGCCCGCGTCGCCTCGCCACCGTGCTGCCGTCCTTGCGCACTGCTATTGGCTGCCCTCTCGCTCAGCTTGCTATTCTAGAGCTGCTGTCCAGCTCCGTTTTGGCCAGCACAGGCCATGGTTCGGCCACCTCCGGCCACCGTACGCCGCCACCTCGACCCACCGAAGTCCCCTCACCCTCCGCCGGCCTTGCCTTGCCATCTCAGCCCTAAATCTGAACCCAACCAACAGCGAACGGAGTGGAGAAAAATGGGTATGGCAGCAACTTCGTGGCTCGTTTTAGCCGTCTTCCCGAGCCCGGATGCTCGGCCTGCCTTGAGGTAAGTCCTTCCTCGTGTCGATCCCGTTGTTTTGTGTGAGTTTTGCTCACTAATGCCTTCTTAGTTTGCTAATTATACTTAAAGGTTGATTAGTGTTAGTTAAGTGTAATTAGGTGGTTAGATTAGAATGGATTAGCGATTATTAATTAATTGCATTGCATATTAGTTAGGTGGTTAGTGTACTTAGATAGAGAATTACCTATAGTATTTATTGGATGCTTCTTGGGATTTTTCCGCCCTTATCGGGTGTTAATTAGGTAATTCAGGCCTAAATGGAATTTTTAGGAATTAAATATTAATTTCCGAAATTAATTATTTAATATTTATTTTCTGGAAATTCAACTAAGATGGCTAGTGACCGGAATTTTATGCTGATGATCGTGGTGCAGTCCGTTTATTTAATTGAGCTTTATATTGTGCTAAATTGAAATTATTGCATTTATTTATCTAATTTTCGAAATTAATTATTTAATTATTTATTTTCCGGAAATTCAACTGGGATGGTGGTGACTGAATTTCGTGCTGATTGCGGTGGTGCTTTTCTTTATTTAATCGAGCACCGGTTTGTGGAAATTGAGTGAGTTGATGAGTATGTGGGGAATTATCCCAAATTTGATCGGTGTCGCTTCAATTAGAATTTGACTGTGAGAGGTTGTGAGATGAACCTCGAAAGCCGCCAAAGTATGGCTGTTCTAGTAAGGTTGAATTATGCCACCGAATTTGGAATTGGTCGCACCCGTTGGGCTGTAAATTGCCACCTGATAAAGGTCGCGTCCATGGGGCCGAATATTGCCACCTATTAAAGGTCACGCCTTGTAAGGCCGTAATCTGCCACCTATTAAAGGTTGCGCCCATGGGGCCGAGTATTGCCACCCGATAGGGGTCGCGCCTAATAAAGCTGTAATTTGCCACCTAAAGATAGGTCGTGTCCTTTGGACCGTAATTTGTTGCCGAGAAATTTAGCAGATAATGCTCGTGGAGCCATGAGTAAGATTTGAGATGGATTAAGTGAGATGACTTGGAAACGGTCCGACTGTTATGTAATCGACTAAGTCGATTAATCTTTGCTTTAATCTAATGTTGTGAATTGATTGATTGAATGGAAATGACCGTGAGTGGTCTTGTTGGTGTGAAATCGACTAAGTCGATTTGATCGATGCTTCAATCAGTGATGTGATTGCTTGGATGCCTATTTGATATGTGCTAATATGCAGGTGGAATCTGAGGCCAAAGTAAGTCATTTGACTCATGTTGTGCATAAGTAGCTTTAAGGTGTATTAGTTTACTAATTGGGTCTTAGGGGGTAGAACTTGCTGAGACGTAGTCTCATCCCAGTTGTGGGATAACATTTCAGGACCCTAATGAAGAACCTGAGGAGAAAGAACCCGAAGAGGAGTATCTAGAGGAGAACCCCAAGGATGATCCAGAGTAGGATCCTAATGAGGATTGAGACTCCACTCCTATTTGATGACCTTTGCTGTAGAACCTGTTTGAGTAGAAACCGACCTTTTTAACATGGCTTGTATATGTAGAAACCGACCTTTTTAAGGGTGTGATTTTCAGGTTCAAGTTTCTAGTCCTACTTGTAGATCCCATTACTTTATTGCCTGGTGATTTTTATAATTGCTTCCATATGTGCATATGAAATTGAAAGGGTTGGCGATATGTAGTCCTAGGATGTCACATTTTAAAATCAACCAAGGTAAGGGATGTGTGCGTGCATGAGTATCGGGGCGTGACATTGTACCTAAAAAGTCACCAAGTGCATCTCAACTGTAATAGTTCGCTTCTCTTTTTTCCACCTTGTCCCAACAACATAATGTCTCTTTAAAATCCAGGACACAAATCCCATGTAGATGTTTAATGGCATGAATGCCCTGCCAATGTTGGCTAAGTTGGAGTCGCTCATGGAAGTTTGCGGATGCATTTATGGAGTTCTTTTTTTTTTTTTTTCGGTTGGGGTCAAATGGAGTCGATTCGTACGAAGTTTTTTCCACCCCGATTCGTACAAAATATGTACTCCATTGTACCGGAAACAATCTCCAAAGAAACCTCCGCATCCCACATGAGTTAAACCTGCAATGTCACACCCCGAACCCCGAGCGCGTTCTCATTCCTTAGTGGTCGATAAAATTTGCAACTTCCCAGGACCAGTCACTGACCCTTTCATTTTAATGCACATACGAAAGCGAATAATAAATCCCCCGACAGTAACCATCTCGGGATAGAAAAACAAGATAATAGATTTACAAACAAAACATGCTTTCATAAACCAACTGAGTCATGTACAGAATCTTTGACCTAGAGACTACAAAAGACTGGCTCTCCAAAAAGAAGTGGTCCTAACTGATCTACACTTCAAATCACCTCGGCACGACTCTAGGTCCTCCGCTCTACGATCCTAAAAAATTATCCCACGACGGGGTGAGATATAAATCTCAGCGAATTCACGCTCTAAACCCGATTAGGAGGGAAATACGCTAAGAAGCATCCTAACCACACAATCACTTAATCACAAAGACTTACCTTGTCTCAGATCCACCATGCAGGTCAGCACAGTTCATATACATTATGCATAACATCGATGTACACAACCATTGAAACGCATCACTCAACTCAATAAATCACAGGGGTCCAAATTATAGGGCCAAATCGTTATAACATGTCCCATACCATGTCACACAATTTTGTCCCATAATCCGACGCATCTATTTCACTCAACATGTGTTCCAATTGATAATTTCGCCCACTCTAGGGTACGGCCTACTAGAAGTTCCGCGATCTACTGGCGTAGCCAAGTATCGTCTCACCCCATTGAGCACGGTTACGTCTCCCAAAGACAGATTTCACGAAGGAGTATAGGTCCAGCCTCTACTGCGACCCAAATCCCAATAAATGGGTATCCCATATAGGGTAACATCCATCCGACACAGTTCGGGGACGGGTTCTCTTAACCATCACACGACCAATCAATCTTGGCTCAGAACATTGTGCATTGCACTCAAATGCCTCAATTAAAATAGTGATCCCGACCTATTTTCTTCGTATTAAAAACACCCGGTGAAAATAGTCGCGCGTGGGTACACGATCGGATTGGACCCGAAAAATTCATAACCTTCTTTTTAAAATCCCACTGGTTTATATAATATATAAAACCATTTTCGGTGTTTAAAACCCGACACTTGAGATTTTCTGAATAAATATTGAAATTCACAAATTTTGGAATAAATGACCAAATTTCCAATCAGCACTCAAATTTTCACAATTTAACACTCGATTGCAGAAATTGACCACATCATTGCAATCAACACGAAATTCCGGTCACCGGTACCTGGCCTAATTTCTGGAAAATATTTAATAATTAAACTAATTACACTTAAATAAATCTAAACACCCCTTAAATGTCATTAGCCTACTAAGAAAAGTTTAGTGCATAAACTCACCGGGTTATCAAATACACCGGTTCACGGCGGCAACGACGCGACGGCGACCGAAACTCGGACCTACGGCAGCACGGGAGGTTGGTGGCACGGTTGGTGCGAGTGGTTAACGAAGCACGGGCAGAACAACGCAAACTCTTGGAACGGGGTTTGCGCAAAATGGGAGCAGAATTCGGCGAGGGATGGGAGGCGTCGAGAGAGAAGAAGAAAGGGAGAGAGGGTGAGGCCTTCTGCTTGTTTCGTTCCTTCCGATGGTTGACTGCTTCGGTCAACAATCTTCTCCATTTGGTGGCAGCAAGAGGCGAAGACAGCTGGGTGAGAACGTGGCCATCATTCGGTTCTCCATCGCCAGCGCAAAAGGGTTGTTGATGCGTGGCTTCCGCTGGACAGTGCTCTTGGCGCAGCTGTCCCACCGAAAGAAGGAGTTACGTGGTCGTTGCTTGAGTCATCCAAGAGAGGGAAGCGTGGCTGCAGCAACGGAAGTCAACGGCCTTCATTTGCTGCATGAAGGAGGGGCTGTTTAACGTGGCCGCATGGTTCCACGTAGCTGCAGAAATTGGAGTCCACCTTCCCATTTTGTTGACTCCTTAATAGACGTATGCATGGGAGATGCATGGCGTGGCTGCAGGCTTCGTTCCGGCGTAGACGTGAGCTGAAAAGACCTCCGATCCTCCTGTCTTGCACGTACATGTGAGGGACGGCGGAAGTCTTCACGAAAAATAGCTTGGTAATGTGTTATTTAGAATGAGCCTCGGTCTCACGTGTAGTGTTATGTAAGGAAATTTCTGACGAGACTATAAGTTATTCAATGATTGGATCGTCTCGTCGTGACAAAGGCGTGACTATGAGGGTACGTCATAAGATCATCATGAAACGTGACGTCTCGGTCTAGCGATGGTATTGACGAAACGGTATTCACAAGTGGTGCTAACGGCACAGTCCGACAACAAATTCGTCAACCTGTCACGAACCGCTATGTACTCAAGGTCTAGCGAAATCTGGATGTCACAATTCTCCCCTCCTTAGAGAATTTCTTCATCGAAATTTAAACCTATTACGATTCTTTTTCGAAAAGGTTGGGGTATTATCGTCTCATCAAGTCTTCAGTTTCCCAGGTTGCTCCTTTTATCCCGTGGTGTTGCCATACCACTTTAACTAATGGGATCGTCTTGGTGCGCAGAACCTGCTCCTTCCGATCTACAATCTGAATCGGTCTTTCCACGTATGACACCGTATCATCCACGTCTAATTCTTCAAAATTCAACACGTGAGTCGGGTCAGGCTCATACTTCCTCAACATTGACACGTGAAAGACGTCATGCACTTGCGCTAGTCTCGGTGGTAATGCAAGACGATACGCTAGAGTCCCTATCCTTTCCAAAATCTCAAAGGAACCTACGTACCTCAGACTCAATTTTCCCTTTTTGCCAAAGCGCGAAGTACCCCTCATTGGTGCCTTTAGAAAGATGTGCTCACCAACTTGGAATTCCAATGGCCTTCGACACTTATTGGCATAGCTTTTCTGGTGGCTCTTAGCGGTCTTTAGTCTGTCTCTAATGACGGCAACTGCATCCACTGACTGTTAGACTAACTCTGGGCCTGTGATTTTTCGTTCTCCAACCTCGTCCCAACATACCGGCGTTCTGCATGCTCTACCATACAACGCTTCAAAAGGAGCCATCTGAATGCTCTATTGGTAGCTATTATTGTAGGCGAACTCGACAAAGTGAAGCTATTCCTCCCAACTTCCCTTGAAATCCAACACGCAAGCTCGCAGCATGTCTTCGAGGGTTTGAATCGTCCTCTCAGACTGGCCATCTGTCTGAGGATGATATGTCGTACTATACCACAGCTTCATTCCTAAAGCAGCCTACAAAATTTTCCAAAATGCAGCTGTGAACCTCGGGTCTCGGTTTGATATAATCATCACCGGCACTCCATGCAGACAAACAATCTGACGCACGTACAGCTCCGCGTGCCTATCCAAATCAAGGTTTTTTCGTACTGCAATGAAGTGAGCTGACTTTATCAGTCTATCAACCACTACCCAAATAGAGTCATTACCCCTTTGACTTCTTGGTAAGCCCGTCACAAAATCCATTGTGATATGTTCCCATTTCCACTCTGGGATTTCAAGAGGTTGCAGAAGTCCTCCCGGCTTATAGTGCTATGCCTTTACTTGCTGACACATCAGACTCTTGGCAACATGCTTGGCGATATCCGCCTTCATACCAGACCACCAATAGTGTTGACGCAGATTCTGAGACATTTTTGTGCTACCAAGATGAATGCTGTAACTGTTACGATGAGCTTCTGACAAAATCTCTTCCTTAAGCGCCGCATCGTCAGGTTCACACAATCGTCCTCGAAATCTCAGTGTTCCGTCCTCAGAAATCTGGAAATCAGCTTTCCTCTTTTTGGTATCCTCTTGCAGGATTTTCTGAACATCCGGGTCTGTCAGCTGAAGCGTCTTGATTCTGATCTGTACTTCCGGCTCAATTCTGAGGGTAGCCATAAGATTCGAAAGGTGGCCTACCTCAAACTTGAAAACCGAATCTCGAGCTTTCTCCAGTAAATTCCACTCCTTGACCATCATATGCAAAATTGAAGACTTCCGACTTAGCGCATCTGCGACTTAATTAGCCTTTCCAGGATGGTACAGGATGTCGCAATCATAGTCCTTGAGAAGTTCCATCCAGCGACGTTGTCTCATATTTAACTCATTCTGAGAGAATAAAAACTCAAGACTCTGATGATCTGTAAAGATCTGGAACCTTTCTCCACACAAGTAATGTCTCCAAATCTTCATAGCAAAAATAATCGTTACGAGTTCTAAGCCATGCGTTGGGTAATTCAACTCATGAGGTCTCAACTGATGGGATGCGTATGCAACAACTCTGCCATGCTGCATTAACATGCAACCCAGTCCTCTAAACGACGCATCACTATAGATCTCGTATCCTCCAGGACCAAATGGTATGGTCAGTACGAGTGCAGTAGTCAGCTTCTGCTTAAACTCTTGGAAACTACACTCGCACTTATCTATTCATATAAATTTATCTTCCTTCTTCAGCAGTCGAGTCAAAGGCGAGGCTATTGCTGAGAATCCTTCCACGAACCTTTTGTAATAACCTGCCAATCCCAAGAAACTTCTGATCTATATCACCGTCGTCGATCTATATCACTCGCACTTATCTATTCATATAAATTTATCTTCCTTCTTCAGCAGTCGAGTCAAAGGCGAGGCTATTGCTGAGAATCCTTCCACGAACCTTTTGTAATAACCTACCAATCCCAAGAAATTTCTGATCTATATCACCGTCGTCGGTCTTGGCCATTTGATCATGGCCTCAATCTTGGTCGGGTCTACGGAGATTCCTTCTCCTGAAATCACATGACCTAGGAACATCACACGAGTTAACCAAAACTCGCACTTACTGAACTTAGCGTACAGCTCGTGAATCCTCAAGGTTAGGAGTAATATCCTCAAATGTCCTTCATGCTCCTCTGAACTTATCGAGTACACTAGGATATCGTCAATGAACACAATCACAAATTGATTCAGATACTCCTTGAATATCCGGTTCATCATATCCATGAAAGCAGTTGGGGCATTCGTCAAACCAAACAGCACTACAGTGAACTCATAATGGCCATATCGAGTACGAAACGCTGACTTCAGTATGTCCTCCTTTCTAATCCTCAGCTGATGATATCCCGTCCTCAAGTCGATCTTAGAGAATATCGACACTCCTTGTAGTTGGTCAAACAAGTCGTCGATTCTCGATAGTGGATACTTGTTCTTGATCATCACCTGATTAAGTTGACGATAATCAATGCAAAGGCACAACGAACCATCTTTCTTTTTAACAAACAGAACCGATGCTCCCCAAGGTGATGCACTGGGACGTATGAATCCCTTATCCAACAACTCTTATATCTGCACCTTCAATTCTTTCAACTCTGACAACGCCATGCGGTAAGGAGCCTTAGAGATTAGCTTCGTCCCGGGGGCTAACTCAATTACAAACTCGATCTCCCTTTCTAGGGGCAAGCAAGGTAATTCCTTCGGAAACACATCTGGAAACTCTTGTACCACAACAATGTCCTCAATCTTTGGCTCCTCAATTTTCGTATCCACGACAGCCGCTAAGTAACCTTGGCAACCCCCGTCTAACAAACGGGTTGCCTCAGCGACGAGATTAAGGTAATCGACAGTCCTCCTCGACTACCAATAAACTCGAAACTTTCACCCACTAACGGGTCAAACTGAATCGTTTTACGATAGCAGTCCATCTTAGCTAGTTGCTTGGTGAGTCAGTCCATACCAATTATTACATCAAAATCATACATAGCTAGGACTATCAAATATATCCTCCCCTCTTGCTCACTAATCACTAACTTGCAACCAGGACAACCCATCGTAGACAACACCTTATCCTTTAATGGTGTCGATATACTAACCATAAATTCTAATAGTTCAAGACTCAATCCTACCAGCTTAATAAACTGCTTAGCTATAAACGAATGAGTAGCTCCAGGATCAAATAAAGCATAAGCAGCATGGTCATTTAGTGAGACCGTACCTGTGATCACATCAGGCGAGTCCTCTGCCTGTCCTCTAGTGATAGCGTGCGTCCCTCCCTGAGTTGGTGGCTTGTTCAAAACACCCTGCGGCGCATTCGATGGCACGATCCCTCGATTCTGACCCATTAGTGGTGGCGGCGGCAACTGTGGTCCCATTTGCCTTCTGGGACAGTTTCCTGGCCATGTGACCCTACTGGCCACACACAAAACAAGCACCCGTCCTAGCAGGACATGTGGCTGATTCATGTCGTCTCCCATAGGCACGACACACTCTATTCTGGCTCAACGTTGACTTTCCTATCCCACCCTTCTTGTTGGGTGGAACATGATACATTCCTCCAGTCATCGGTCTTTTCACAAACCGATTTCCACCCCGGTTAGAATTAAACCGCGACCCATATGCGGCGGCTCGTTCATTCAAGTCTCTCTCTATCAATTGGGCTCGTTCATACAAGTCGTTGTAATCTTTCAAATTGAACGGCGCCAGCGGACTCCTCAATTCCTGTCTGAGTCCATCTCTGAATCTTCGTGCTCGATCTATCGGGTCCTCAATCAATCTAGGGGCGTACTGTGACAATTCATCGAACTTCGCTTCGTATTGATCCACAGTCATGGTACCTTAGCGGAGGCGCTGGAATTCTGCCATCTTCAGTTCTCTGGCACTATCTGAAAAGTATTTGTTGTTGAAGATCTCGACAAAGGTGTTCCATTTCGAGACCACACCTTCCAGGAACGCTATTCCTCTGGTGGCTCTCCACCAAGTGCTTGCAATCCCTTGCAGTTGATAGACTGCAAGGACGACCTTTTCCACCTCAGTGCACATCAGCAGCAGCCTCGGGATCTCCTGCGCTAGTGAACCTCGGCGGGTTCAACTTCAAAAACTACTCCACTAACTTATGCATGGGCCTCTCTCTCTCTCTAAGCGACCACGTTCCCAAGTGGAACTTCGACAAGTGCGGCAACAGGTGTGGCAGCGGCTGCGACTGCAGCAACGGCAACAGCAATATCAGCAGCAGCATTGGTGGCAGTAGTGGCGGCTATGGTAGCAGCGGCTGTAGCGATGGCTAAAGCATTATCGACGGCAGCTTGAGTCTGAGCCTGTTGCTCCATCCGATTTCCCATTGTCTCTAGCGCTTACATGATCCCGTCCATTCTCGATCACTAGGGGCTGCTACCCCACCACCAACAGGAGGTGGTGCTACTCCACTAGCGCTGGCCTGAGCCGGCGTTTTACCCCGACCACCTCGGGTACCGACCCTCATCGACGTCCTACCCTGAGTTGTAGGTCTGATGGTCTTCTTACTAGAAGTCCTCTGCTCCTGATCACTCATAATGTAGACTATCTACGAAACCTATTTCCAATTCCATACAGAATTAGAAACTGAGTGATCCACACAAACAATTTACCAAACAACTATCAATCACATACATCAGCATAAAATTAAAGGTCATTCCTACTAACTATCTCATGACCCATCGCACCTTATCACTCCAAACACTAACCTGCTCTGATACCATTAAACGGGGATGTCACGCCCCGAACCCCGAGCGAGTGCTCATCCCTTAGTGGTCGATAAAATTTGCAACTTCCTAGGACGAGTCGCCGACCCTTTCATTTTAATGCACATACGGAAGCGAATAATAAATCCCCTGACAGTAACCATCTTGGGATAGAAAAGCAGGATAACAGATTTACAAACAAAATCTGTTTTCATAAACTGAGTCATGTACAGAATCTTTGACCTAAAGACTACAAAAGACTGGCTCTCCAAAAAGAAGCGGTCCTAACTGATCTACACTTCATATCACCTCGGCACAACTCCAGGTCCTCCGCTCTATGGTCCTGAAAAATTATCTCACGATGGGGTGAGATATAAATCTCAGCGAGTTCATGCTCTAAACCTCGATTAGGAGGGAAATATGCTAAGAAGCGTCCTAACCACACAATCACACAATCATAGAGACTTACCTTATCTCAAATCCACCCTGTAGGTAAGCACAGTTCATATACATTATGCATAACACCGAATGTACACAACCATTGAAACGCATTACTCAACTCAATAAATCACAGGGGTCTAGATTATAGGGCCAAATCGTTATAACACGTCCCATACCATGTCACACAATTTTGTCCCATAATTCGCGCATCTATTTCA
>NC_052617.1:5624075-5699389 GCF_016545825.1 Eucalyptus grandis | reverse complement strand
TTCACATGGTCGAAATTATTTTCTCTACTGGAGATGCCGCTGACACTACCAAGGCGGCTGACAATCCCTATAGTCGAGGAAGAAAGATGGTCAAAGACATATGCTGTCGCCAGTGCTTCATTAGCACCTATTTTTTTGGCATTTTTATGGAACACGCAAGACGATGTTGGAAATCTGAGCAGAGAAATCGCATATGCTATTGGCATATGTGCTGGGGCGTAGTTGGTGTTTTTGCATATGTGTACACCAGAGCTGATCAACCACCACGCAAGTTCTTATTTCCTTGGGTCTTTGGGGGATTCTTCATGAGTATAATCTGGTTCTACATAGTCGCAAACGAGCTTGTTTCTTTGTTGGTAGCGCTGGGTGTTATTTTTGGCATAAATCCTTCTATCCTTGGTTTGACAGTTTTGGCCTGGGAAAACTCTATGGGTGATCTGATGTCAAATGTAGCATCGGCAATGAATGGTGGAGATGGTGTGCAGATTGCAATGTCGGGTTGTTATACTGGGCCTATGTTTAACACACTTGCTGGTCTGGGAGTTTCACTGTTTCTTGGAGCCTGGTCTAGTAGACCTGCATCATTTGTAGTCCCCCAGGATAGCAGTCTATTTTACACGATGGGGTTTCTGATGAGCGGAATTCTTTGGTCACTCATCGTCTTGCCCCGACATGACATGCGACCGAACAAGATGTTGGGGATCGGCCTTATGTCAATTTATTTGGTCTTTCTGGTTTCAAGGTTAATCACATCTATGGGTGTGGTCTCATTGAATGGTCTTAGTTGACGGTCAAGTCATGAGGCATGGGAACTCTGGTCAGGGTAATGTGTTTTAAAATATGGATGCCCCCTTCTCGACACAGAGACTGCTTTGTGCCTGTTGCCTGGATCATGTAGCTCATTTTAGTGTTGCACATTGAAAAAGTTACATAAGAATAGTTGAGCTGTAAGCTGGGCCTTAAGAATGTATCCATTCGATGTACAGTATTGAATTATCTTTGTGAGAGTCCATCATCTCCAAATGCTGCTGCTTTTTTCATATTGAAGGTCGACATAGGATACTTGTGAGATTGGCTTGTGACATGCTATCTGTGCTTCTGACACCATTGTTATTTCTCATTTTCAGAAGAACGTAGAAACTGTCAGATTGCAAATGAATGAACGAATAAATGACACAAAGTATCATATCATAAATATGTTTTGTGTTTGGATTGGAATGGTTGCTTTTCAGCTAGTGATTGGAGAAACTAGCCAGCACATTACTGGACCTAGATGTAGCTACATGCAGGATAAGAGTGAGAAATGTGGCTCGGTTATATGGAAATTCTGTCTTTCTCGTTCTGGTAATGCATATTTCCTCCCTTTGTTCTGGTTGGCACCGCACATCCTAGACAGAAGAATGTCACAATCAATAACGAAAGCAGAGAGGTTGCCAATATGGAGCAAGCGTCTTGCACCATACCCCATATCCCTATGCAATTGCTGATTCGAGTAAAATGGATCTGCAATGAGTTAAGTTTGCAATCAAAGCGGCAATTGATGGTATTCGTATGACTGTATGAGTTCAAGTTTGTCTTTTTGCTGTCAGTTCGACGAATGAAGGCATGATCATGCTATGTTTTATGTTATCTTGTTCTTTTGTGTGATGCACTCTGATCGAGCTTAAAAAGCACTTACAGTGCTGTGATAGGGTGCTTCTAAACTAACTTAACCAGAAAATTCTCATGTTAGGCGAACTCTTTTTTTTTTTTTTTTTCTGTGGGTTGTGGTGCTTTGAGCAACACTGCGCTTGCTGACACCATCGACTATATAGGATCAGCTTACCAATGTTTTATTCATGCTAAATGGGCGATCATGACTTAGCCTGAATTTAGTTTCCTCCTTAAGTTCTCATTTAGTTTTGTTATGTAAAACAGGAGCAAGAGCTAGCAGTCGCTGCTAGCCAGCTTGCGAGTGCGAAGTCGACTTCTTCGCAGATTCCGATCCAATGTGCAATCACACGGATGAAGGATTACTAAGCCGCGAAAACAAGCTGCACCATTTAAACAGCCCACCGGTCCTCATTTCTGCTGAACAAAGATGAAATAATCATGGTTTAAGAATTTGATTATTCAACTAGCTGAGGCAGGAAGATGAAATGAGTGAGGTGAGATAGGAAGAGTGTCTACTTTGATTTTTTGCCTTGTGAATAAACAACCACCGTTGTAAATGCATTCATGACATCTCTGAAACCGACACTCGTGAATCTCAACTATAGCGGTACATAACTCAGATTTTTGAATAATATAAGGTTTCAATTCCTTTATAGCATGTGGATGTCCAGATTGTTTAAAGTTGCCAATTGTCTTGTTTGGTGTTAGTGAGTTGTAGCAGAGGTCGCAAGCTCATCTTGGCCCCTGGCAATCCCATGGCGGGCCACCAAGAAGAGTACACATGCCCCAAACTTTCTCCGCTAGACAAAATAATTAGCGACTTTCGTGACCATTTTAGTTTGACTTTTAATTTTTTTCTGTAGGAAAAACCTTTAGCTAGACCGTTTGGCAACTTGGCATTCAGTTTTTCCACTAAATCAAATCAGAGGTGGAAAATAAAATGAAAAGGAGTTGCGTAGGAGCAATATGAAAATTAAATAGAATGAGGTATCGGGTTTGGACGCCAAATTTCTTTTGCTCAATAAGAAAATGAGATTTTAAAATAGGTGTGTGCAAAGTTTGATGGATTATTTTTTAGTACGGAAACACGTACGAATTAATTTCGGAAAGCTTTAACAAAAAAAAAGAGTTGTAAAATGGTTGTTCGGCAAAAAATGGAGAAAAAATTGAGGTATCGGGTTTGGACGCCAAATTTTTTTTGTTCAATAACACAATGACGCTTTTTAAAGTAAGTGCCTGCAAAGTTTGATGGATTAATTGTGAGTACGGAAACACGTACAAATTTATTTCGAAAGCTTTAAAAAAAATAGTTGAAAAGGATTGTTCAGCAAGAAATTGAGAAAAAATTGAGGTATCGGGTTTGGATGTCAAATTTTTTTTTTGCTCAATATCACAATAAAGTTTTAAACAAGGTACGTGCAAAGTTTGATGGATTAATTTTGAGTATGGGAGTACGTACGAATTTATTCCCGAAAGCTTTAAAAAAAAAAAGGTTGAAAAATGGTTGTTGAGCAAAAAATAGAGAAAATTTTGAGATATCGGATTTAGATGCTAAATTTTTTTTGCTCAATAACACAATGAGGTTTTAAACTAGGTGCGTGCAAAGTTTAATAGATTAATTTTGAGTACAAGAACACGTACAAATTTATTCCTGAAAGCTTTAACAGAATTCCGAGGCACCCCCTACATCCTAAACCGAAAGGAAGCAGCTCGAAATGATGCCATTTCGCATCTATTCCATTGTTGGCGAATCTCTTGGGTACAAAGTCTTCGGCATTTTCTAACCACACATTAAAAAGATAGGTGCTCAACAATTGAGCTTCCTAAACAACACTGAAGACGAGGGAATTCTTACGAGCATAAAAAGCAATAACCGTGTTGGTAGAAGCATATGCAATTACACACGAAAACCACATGTTTTCGTCAACTTATGACTTTTTAACACATTATCTTATATACTCAATTAACTGCTCAACACAAAAGCATATGCCTTCTTTATTATCATTCAAGTCTCAAGCTTCCCAAACATGGAAGACAGAAGAATTCTAACAAGCATAAAAAACGATTATGCTGCTATCTTTCGCCTCCTGGTGAATTTTTGTGTGATGATGCATTGTCTCCGCCTTTAGAATCGTTCAATTCATTCAACGTAGGATGTTGAAAAGAATTAGATAACCCCTGTACAAAGGAATAAAATATATTTTGATAAAAATGCACAATTTTCTAAACAATGGGCATGCTGCAGTTCAGCATCCCCTTTCATATTTAGATTTTCATCCTCCAGCTCCCCACATTTTGCCTCATTTTCAGCAGACAAAGCACGCTCTCTTTCAACCTCTTCTTGTAGTAATTTGTCATTAAGGAGCAAGTTTTGCATCTCCTCTTCAACATCCATCAGTCTTCACTCTGTTACTTCCATCCTCTCATGGGTAATCCTCGCTTCCTCCTCTGCAGCTTGCTTCGATTTTTGTGCTGCAGACAACATGTTGCTGAGTTCTGTCAATCTCATCTCAACCTCATTGAGCTGACTCCATGACGTTTCAAGTTGCTTTTGCCATTGACTTAGAGCCATCTCTAGCTTCTCCTTTTCTTCTTTCTTCTTCTCTAATTCCTCCTGCAGCTCTGTCGTTCTATTGATCATGGCTTCAAGCTCAGATTTGAGAGTGACTTCATCAGATCTGTTTTGATCCAGAGCAGGCCCCACTCCATGGCTGCAGCTTCCACTTTCTGCGTCAGTAAAGCTGCAAGCATTTCCATCTCCAGAAAATCATCCATTAAATCAAGTTCTCCTGAAGAGACCATGAGATTCTTTCCGAAGGATTTCTCTTTCTTAAAATGGTCGAGTTCGGTTATTAGAGCGAGATGCCCATGACTCAGTGGCACGGCTCACAATCACTTGGCTCCAAGCAACTCGCTCCGCACGTCATTCTCATCGTACCAACCTATCCCCTACATCGATTGGCTATCATCGAAGGACTCTACACAAACCGATGATGCAGAGAAAGACTTAAGATCGTTTGTCGCACTTGCTTTATTTTTCAAGATCGGAGTGCGGCATTCGGCTTCCAGCCTAGCTACCTTCTTATGCTCTCTAAATGCCGTTTGCTGACTGTTTCTGCTACTTGGGTGCTCAAATCACGCTCAATAATCCTAAGTTCTAGCTCCTCCGACATAGAAAGGACTTTGGCTTTGAGGGCCACATTCTCTTTTTCAGCAGCATCAAGCTTAGGGCCGAGATCGAACATATAACTGAAGAAGCTTCACTCTTGGCTGCTTGAAGCTGGGCATGGACATTGGAAAGCTTAGTCTCAAGCTCGGCCTTTGTTGATTCCCACTCACCAGTTTTCTTGACCACAGCTTCTTGGATCTTCTGCTCTTGCTCTTCCCTCACCTGTCTGAGCTGCCTCACACATTCCTTAAGAGCTCCATCAAGATGACTGATTCGATCTTCTAGTGTCGAGTTCCTTTGTGTTGCAGCCTCCAGTTGTTTCTTTAGCACCAAGACTTCATTTTCAGCCTTCTCCCATCCTACCATTGAATATCAGAAGATAAAAACTTACGACGAAGTACATAGGCACAAAAATGCAAATCCGAATGCAATGTCAAAAGATTTAACGCAGGAACGGTTGAAGTAGATGTCATCCTCAAATCTAAAACTCCATGCGATTTCACTCTTGCTCGATTGAAAGCTTCAAATCTTGTTACCCGGACATTAGTGCTAGTAAGGCTAGTATCCTCCTTCACTTTCTCCACTTGCTTTATTGACGTCTCGGCTGCAAGACTGGAGGAGGAGGAAGTAGTTATCGATGATGATGGTGGCGCTTTAGGTTGTTTGGAGCATTTATGGAAGAGGGAAGTCCTCATCCACTCGGGACTCTTGGTCCATTACAAAGCCAAGACACAACTAATTACGAGTCGCCTTTTTTCTAAGAGGATGGCCAGCGAGCAAGAATCGAGTTGATCAAAGCCCTCGAGCACGCCCCAGCCGATTGGTCAAACCAGCTGCAAACCCACCTGAGAGAGAATCCATTGTGTGAACAAAAACTAACACGAGCATGAACCTTCCCAATATTAACATAACCCCACACCGAAACTTCAATCCCAACATCGAATGAACTTGTGATATCACGGACTAATTAATAGCATAATCGAACAAGGAAACAACTAAAGTTCATCTTTTCAGCTTCCAAGGCACGACCCAACACTCTATTCGGCACAAGAGACGCACATCCCATTACGAACAACCTCCGCACCGGTGTAGCTTAATCTCAATCTCATGAAGCGAACCTACCCATGATGCATCATCAAGCTAGAGTACACTTGCTCATCACCATGGAACGAAATAAGAAAGAAGAATCCGTGACACCGTAAAAGAGAGAGAGAGAGAGAGATGGACGACGTCTACCTGGCCGCGAAGGAGACGGAGACTCGGAAAGAGGTTGCTCGCGGGGTTAACCCGATGGGGGCGCTCCGCAGAGGAAAGAGGAGAGAGCGGAGCGGAGGTCGCGAGAGGGAGGCGAAGGGCGTCGGCGTCGGAGTCGGGAGACGGACTCCGGCGCCGACGGAGGCAACCGGCGGAGGTGGAGGGCCGTCGGCGTCGCGTTTCGCGTACGGCACCAGCTTCTCCAGCAACCTCGCCTCCGAGCCTTCCGATGTGTGGGGGTCTCGCTTGGCGGGCGCGCTCGCCGACGTTGAGGGGAGCTCGAAGAGGCCGCTTCTCCTCCGCGTCTTTGCATCTGCGACCCAGAACGCCGGAACGAACGACGGAGCAGCAACGAGCCCGAAGAGAGAAGCGAGCGAGCACCGGAGTAGCTGCGGCCGTAGTGTGGTTCGTCGGCGACGGCAGGGGAACGAGCGCGGAGAGAGAATTTCAGATTCAAAAATTCGAAAGGAAAGAAATGGAGAGGGACGTGCGTCCGAACGGCGTTTTCTTTCTCAAACGAAGGAAAGAGAAAAACGTCCGCAATAAATGCTCTGACAGGAGAGAGAGAGCGTGCAGGCTAGGAGGAGAGAGGGCATCGGCAGGCTAGGAAGAGGAGAGAGAGGGGAAGAAGGCAGAAGACACAAGTGGGGCCACCCCTCCACATGGCATCTCGTGAGTGGCCGGGGACCACGCTGACGTGGTGGTCCCGGACCACCCAATATTTTCTCCCATGGTGGGGGCCGTGGGGCAGTGGCGCAGGGATGGAGATGGCGGCGGCTTGGGCGTTGGAGATAGCCAAGTCCAATATTATATTCATTTTCAAGTCACTATCAGGTGTCAAGATGGATGAGAGGGTAAGAGTACCAATAGGGTGAGAACACACCTTCGAAAAATTCTACAAAAATTCTTCACGAATAATACCTTCGAAAGACTGCAAAAAATTCTTCCTCCGAAAAATTCTCCACGAATAAATAATACCTTCGAAAAATTTTCACCAGAAAGGGAGGAAATGTTGTTTTTGTGCTTGACGAATGAAAGGTTTTTAACGCGTTTTTAACGTCGAAAAAGCACGTTCGACTTTTCTGACGGGCAAAAGACGTTTGAATCGTTCGAGTCAATACCCAGCGACTCAAAGGCACTTCACCTCTTAAAAAAAAAAAAAAAAAAAGGCAGCTTCACAATTGCGGAGAACCTTCTCAAGAAAAAAAATTAAAATTCAAACAATGAAGCCTGTCTTTAGGCGGGTTTCTACCCTCAAACGAAGATGTTTTTTTTTTTTATTTAGGATTAGTAGCATGAAAAATTCATAACTGATACACATATGAAAAATTTAATCTAAATTAATTTTTTTGATCACAACAAATTATAAACTGAATATTTGTGATATTTTTTTGTCAGAATATTTGTGACAAATTTACTCTTTATTAATTTATATTAAATTGTCGAGTTTGATGGTATACCAATTTAATATTTTATCCTTCGTTTATAAATTATTTACTAATTGTGATTTTCATGATATAGATCAAATTTAATGAAAACTAACTGATATTAAATTTGTCACAAATGTATTATTTGAGTTTTTATAGTTAAAAATTAATTTGTATATTCATTTGAAATTTTTTGTGATATTAATCATTTTATTTATTATCCTAAAGAGTGCCCGCTCTATGTCTCGGTTTCTCACTTGATGAGCCTCCGATTTGAGTGAGCCTTGCGTGATTGGAAAGGTCTCGAGTTGAATTACAAGATTTGACAGGCTGATGGCCCCAAAAAATGGCCGCTGGTCCGATTATCGGGCCAAGAAATTCGAAAGCATGCAAGCGTGCACTGTTCGCTTGCAATGTAGGGCAGACTTCTAGAGTTGCTTTCTCGCGAACCGTAACTCCAACTTGAACTATAAAATCCTATAGACTTGAGAGATATGGGGTATCAATATGACTTAACTGAATGTTGGCCCGATCGTTGCCAACGAAGCAAGACCGTAAATATGTCCCGAAATTGACTTTTATAACAAAAAATTTCAATTTCATGCGAAATTGAGCTCGAATTTCTTTCCTGCATTTCAGGCAAAAGATTCGTGCCAAGAAGTCCAGTAGCGCACTGGTCATCTGCAACGTAGCCCGGACTTCGAGAGTTCGTCTCTCTCGAATTGTGACTCCAACTCGACCTCTCATAAAATCCTACAGAGGCAAGGAGTTGTGGGGTTTCAAAATACCACTATAAATCAGTTGGATTTTGGCCGGATCAAACCCCTAAATAGGTCCAAAATTAAAGCTCCCGAATTGGTGCGAAGTAGATGTAGAAGAATCTCTTAACTAGTGTTTGGAAATGGAAATGGAGAACCGCGGGGCTCAACCCTTTCGGCGAGCTGCAATCCATCATCGTTGGTCTTTTCACCTCTCTCTCTCTCTCGGTCACTCTGCGGTGTGCTTTTGAGAGAGATCAAACGAAACAATGAGGCCCATCTCCCCCCCCTTTTTTTTTCAGAAAAATTGTCCAAAAAATCCTAAATTTATTGTATAATGACCAATTCAGTCATAAACTTTTTAATTATGTCAATCTAATCTTAATCTTAAACCTTTTAATTGTGCAAATTTAATCCTAAACCTTTTTGAATTACAAAATTAGTTCTTCCAACTAATTTTGGTTGGATATCATTGACATGAATAATTTTTAGTTCTAAACCTTTTATTCTTTTATTTTCTTTTCATCTTTTACAAAGGATTGATGGAGTTGCTAGCCACTGGCTAAGAGCCGGCTACCTTCGTTGGCCCTTAAGCAAGAGCCGCAAAGCCCTCACCAGCCACGGGCGAGGGTCATGGCACTTGTTGGGTTTGGCGAGCCTCACTAGGGGCCGGCGAGGTTGTTGGCCCTTGCTTAGTGGTTGATAGAGCTCTCAAGCCAAAGAGCTACTGACCTCTGCTGACCTTCTTTAAAAGAGGGTGAAAAAAAAAAAAGAAAATATAAAAAATAAAAATTCAGAATTTTTTTGAAAATTTAAAAGTTGTTCACTTCAATTCCGATTGTGCCATATAGGACGGTTGGCATTGACTAGGCTATGCATGTTGATAATATCTAGCTAAAATTATCCGGAATGACTAAATTAGCAAATCATTGAAATGCTTAAGACAAATTTGGCAAAAATTGTTGAAAAGCGTAAGACAAAATTAGTAGAATTAAAAAATTTAGAACTGAATTGACAAAATTAAAAGATTTATATTGAATTGACCGTCATACAATAAGTGTAGAACTTCTTGGACATTTTTCCCCTTTTACCATTCTGCCTCAATAATTATAAATTAACTCATTCTTATTATTCAATGAGGGACTCGCTTATAGTTGATTTATTTGAGTTCTAGAGTGGCACTAAAAAGTTTACTACGTGTTGTTGTCCGCTGTCTTAAAAAAAGAAAAAAAAAATTTGGACGTATTTTCCTTATTTACACACATTTATCCGTGAAATATAGATTTCCTCTACCTGAAATCATTCACTATTTGCTAAGTGGGGATTACATCAAAACCGAGAGAAGCGGCCATAAGGTGTGGAAATGAGAGCTAGAAGTCGTAACACTTGTTAACACTTGTTAACACTTGATTAGGAAATTTTCCGATTTTCAACATATTAATTACATATAATATGAAAAAGGCAATGAAATGAAAATTGCAAACTTTCTTTTAGTGCTCTAAAGGCATTCATGGAAAAATTCCTCCTTTTAGTTTTAGCTAAAGCCTGAATGGCCTTAACCGGCCTCATGGGGCTCAAAATAGATCGATTTGATCTGATCCGGGCTTTCAAGGCACTAGGCAAATTTGCTCAGCCCTAATATTAACCGCTTTAGTTGCGGCAATTATTATTAAATACCTCTTTTTACGTTTTAGGGTGATTCTAATATGGTTAGATTCCATGCTCCGAAGAATTGGAATTAGTGCCTGTAGAATAGATTTCAAATATTGGCCAACATCTTAATCACCTTGAACCCTGCACACCCCGAGCTGGAAAAGAGGAACAGTTGGAATCAAGTGCATGACGCAACCCCTAGGATATACAATCTCCTTGCGGTAATTATTTTCTTTCACAACTCTATACATAACGGCATGACTAAACAATTCAGCTGGTAAGGAAAATAAAATACAGTAGGTAGATAGAAACTCTATCCAGTTCCAATACCTTGGAGCCATTAAAATCTAGCTCAAATTATCCAAGATAGAAAGCTCAAGCTAGGCACCAAAGTAAGCAAGAATTAATCGGAAACTTTGTAAGGCTGGGATTGTCCGAAGATGAAGAGGATCCCTCTCCATCTACCCATGCTCAATAACGGCTTCCCTTCCCTTAGCAAGATCAGTATAGATGGTGAGGAAAGTTGGGAGTCGATGGAGTGGGCTCCTCCTCATGCAGGTCCCTGCTTCGACCCTTTGTCTTCTCTTTATTCTTTAATAAATGATGGAATAATCGTGAGTCATTCCGACAATCCGTCTTCATCTCTTTCTTTCCGCTTTCCATTTGCAATAGCAATATGAATTAGTTACTTCGAATTCTATAGCCCAGGATCGTGTATATTATACAAATGTCAGGTCTTGATTGTGATCTCATGCTCAAACTCTTCCCGACGTCCAAGGTACTCCTGTTTCCTGCCATTCATATCTGTTGTCACAATCTCTGCTATGTATTTGTCAGCAATGCCCCTTTACAGACGACTCGAACAATCTACTTTTAGGAGCTTTTCATATTTCACATGACTGTCGCAGAACCGTATGACTTATCTCAGTGCAAATCAAGGAAGCCATCAAAGCTCGATACATAATCATACATCAAAAGCAAGATGAACCTTAAGGACTTGTTCCCAAGTCTTGTTTGGTGCTTGTCGCCTATACTTGTTATCTAGCCACATAAATACAGATTGCATTTCCATTACCATCTCTTTACATATAACTAGGAATTGTCAGATGAAACTCTCGTCCATGGAGCAACATTTACTTGTTTATCTTACCTATTTCAGCCAAGAAAGGAATTTAATGGGCTATAAAGCTGAAGCTAGAGGTACCAAAAGGGCTCGTGGCAAGATAGCAAAACTTCGTGGATACAATTCTTGCCTGCTGGAACTAAATCTTCAGGTACTTGAAATGAAAGAAACACTGCTAGACTCTTCTTTATCCTCTTCATTAGGCTAACTCAAGACTCTCTGGAAGATTTCATTTATAGTTCCATATTAATGCCCGTAGATTTAGATAACTTACATATTTCAGACAAAGATAAGCCAGTTTTAAGGCAAGAGGTTACCGTGAGGTTATAATGCACATTTTTTCCGCACATTGACAGCCTAGGTATTAAATAAAGAGAAACAAGTTAGATGCACCATCGTCTGCAATTGCAGAGGCAACTGATTCATCGAGTTCTCCTGAAATTCCAATTCATGGAGCGCAACCATAACCAACTAAATGAAAGCCCTGCTGGTTCAGATACTTTTGCAAGCCACTACAGAAGTAAATGTTGAAACAATACATAATACGCTCGAAGAACTATTAAATTATTAGAAGATACATGTAGCAAACCTCTCAAGCAGGTACTTTGTAACAACTCCAGATCCAGGTGCAAGACTTGTTCTGATCCATGGTTTAACCTGAGACATGCTTGTTCTTGTCAATCTCTTCTGCAACTAAGTTTACATGCCCAATCTCAACTTGAGGTGCTTAGACTTAGCTCACCAGAAAAGTCCAAAGAGGTAAAAAATTTTGACAATCAAAAATCAACCTCCAAATCAAGTTCACAGGCTTTCTCTGCAACAATCCCAGTATCAAGCATGAGACAAAGGTTTGACATGTTTGTGCAACTTCTAATTGCTGCTATAATTACACTACCATTCTTAACCTCTGCAGCTAATCCGTGGAATGAAAATGGAACCACTCTTATCTTGTGCCTCGTTTGGTACAACAAATCCCTGAAATAATTTAAAGTGCGAAACAAATATGCTAAAGTCACAAAAATCAACATTGGGAATACCGTAATTCATTCAGGAAGGTTAAAATTAAATTTCTGATAACAATGGTATATAGGCATGTTCCATACGTTAAAATTATATATAGGGACGTTCCATACATTGAAGCAAAGTTTGAAATGCTCTATTGACCCTTCTGTGCGATCCAGGGAAAGGCTGAGATTGAAGGATCCACTGAGGCAGCATGTTGCGGTTCTGTCTAAAAAAAAGTGGAAGGGTAAACTCTGCCTTAAGGAGTATTCAAGAGGCACGATGAAGATCAAGGCCCAATAAGCTGGAGTTGATAGAGAAGGGATCGAGTGCTGGAAGACCAATTAAATTAGGAATGGAAGAGGACTCCCCTCTCTAAAATTCCCTCATAGTATTCTTATGTGTAGAATTGCTTTCCTCCCTCATAGCCTTCATAGTACTCTTTATATCTGCAAAATAGGAGCAAATCAGTCAAAAAGGACACAGCAGAGAAAATCCAGCACACACTCATGAATGACCATATCTCCAGCAAAGATTGAGAGTAAAAGATAGAAATTAAAAAGCAGCAAGATCCCAACTGAAGGAAGGCTTTAGCTCCGACTTGACCCCATTACAAGTTCAGCCACTTGATTCAGGTGTTGGTGCACTTCATTCTTCTTGTTGCCATATTCAGAATGCATATCTGGGCAGACAAGCAAAACCTACGAACCAGAAGAAAGAGGCAAGTTACTTCATTGAAAAGTACCTTAAGCAATTAGAGATCTTGTTCAAATACATATAGCAACAGTAGCATCTGACTTTTTACCAAGAGATCATGGTGGACAAATAAAACTGGCAGGAGAACTTTTAACATGCTGGACATCCACATAAGAAAAACACTAAGCCTATCACATATGAAAATCTGCTGCAGCACAACCCATTTGACATTCAAAGAGCCCAGGTTCGTGACCATTTTACTTAACCACATATAATAATACATCTATATGTATTTTCAAAATGCATGTTTTTATTATACGATGATATGTTGTCATGTCATTTGAAGATTCAACTTACAATATTCTATAGGTTGTGCTTATTAACACGAACATAATGGAACATAATGCTAGATGTTATTAGATAATTAGATTAGATTTTATTAAATTAGGTTAGATTAAACAACTAAATTATTTTATAGAGTGAGTTTTTTTAAGTTATGAGTTAAAATCTCCATTTTTCAATATAAAATAGAATGTGAATAATATTATATATTTAATGTCGAAGCATTTGTCAGAAGCATTGTACTCATTGCAATAGTGCTCGAGAATTTTAAGGTTTTTTTAAGTTAATTCTATTTTAATAAGAATGAATTATTTTTCAGATATGTAAAAAGAAATAAAAGAAAAAATAAGTTAGTGATCATAACCTTACAGATAAAGATACATACAGATTTTAAAAGACATTCTGCTCATAAGTGGCAAAAAAAACGGGACACCACATTTCTGGACCATAAGTGGTCTTCACCCAAACCAAGTGCTTGCAAGGCTCTAATCTGACAAGGAAAATATAATGAGAGGATTGCTCAACAAAGCATTGTCTCTTCACTAGTCCTCCAAGATGACTTATTTCCGGTAGTCAATAAAACATGCGACGGCGTTCAAGATGCACAGCATGGCCACACGAAAAAAAGTCAAACCATATGGCAACTTGAGTTGAGTTTGCAGGAAAGCATGCTCGAGCAGCAGGTCTTTCTTCAAGAGTGGCGTTGCAGGGGATCCTTTCCCTAGGCTTATAATTCTGCAAAAGGCCAATGTTACTGCTGCATGACTATGGACAGAAAAGCTACATCTTTGCAGAGACTTTTAAGAAGTGACGCAATTATATATCAATTAACTCATAACCTATAGCATTCGGAGAACACCGTCTCGACTGCGGAACAGGACTTTCTTTATTAGCATGTTCCCCTTTTCGGAGATAACGTTGAAGAAGAGCCTGGGCATTGGGATGATCCCCCATCAGCATCTTCCACTTTTCCTCATCTTCCACCCTAATATGCGGAAGGTCCTCAATATCACGTAATCGCAGTTGCAAGGGAATCCCCTTCAGTTCTGGGCATTCGTACACACTCAAATTTTTCATGGAATCACAGCTCATTGGGACTTCGCATATGCTCTTCAGCTGGGGTAAATCACATAGCTCCAACCACTCCAGCTTTGGGAGAGAGATTGAAGAAGGCTGGAAGGATGAAGGGGTGTTGTTTACAGGAGTCATTATGCTTTCTTCTTGGCCTTGTCCCGCTCCGCTTATCATCTCCACCATTCCTTTGCAGTGATTGACCTTGATACTTCGAAGATTTCGAAGATGGAGCAGCCACTCACGTGGAAATAGCTTTCTCATGTTATTGCAGCAATATACGTCAAGGAATTCAAGAGAAATCTCTTTGTCTGGCATGTAATGGGGAGGACCTCCGATTATCTCCTCCATGTTCTCACAATTGTATACTGTGATTCTGCTCAGATTAGGGAAGTGGGGCATCCACTCATTTTCCACCGCTCTCTTCATTTTATCACAGCAATCAACCGAAATCTCTTCCAGACTAGGGAAGGCTACGAACGGATGTGGTGGTAAGGATGTAACTGCTGCTATTATCTTCACCATTTCCTTACACTCACGTATTTCAATCACTCGAAGATGCAGAAGACTGGATTTAGATCCATGCCCAAAGAGATACTTCAGTTTCGAACATCTATATAATTTCAAAACCCTAAGGCTCCGGAAGAAGAGAGGGGTAGGGGCTGCAGCAGGGGAGTCATGCATGTCGATTACTTCTTCGTCTTGTCTTCCACAAAGCACCCCTAAGTTTTCCCATCTTTCTATTTCTAGCTTCTCAAGGTATATAAGCGGATCCATGCCAGACAAATTTGTTATACCATGGCAATCCGTCGCTTTCAATGTCTGCACATCATGAGGAATCAAAATAAAAATGCCGGCGCATTCCCGTCCCACGTTCATAATAGCATGACCCTGCCCTGAAATGTAGACTCTCCTCGCCAGATTCCCAAATTGAGCACCAGCACTTACTCCCACAATAAACTTTGACTTTTCTGGACCCATGTTGAGGTCGTAATAACAAAGGTTCTTTCTCTGCTCAATAACCCTCACGCACTTGTTGAAAACATCCACATTTTCAAGGTAGCATCCAAATGTCTCCAATGCCCTCAATTTGGAAATGTCTTCTTCAATTACTGCCCAAACTGTAAGACATTGCAAGTTTTGTAAATGCTCCAGTGTTCCTTTGGGTAATCTCTCAATACTTGTTTCGATAAGGTCAAGGTATCTCAAGTTCACCAACTCTTCCAGACCCTCGAGCGCTACAAGACTCTCACAGCCTCTAGCGTCCAACTTTCTTAAAGATTTGAGCTTCCCTAGATAAGGAATATGGCGCATATTCCTGCACTCTCTAAGCAGTAGTGCTCTCAAGTTTACCAAGTCTGAGATGGAGTTTGGAAGTTCTGTCATATTACATCCACTCATATTCAGAACCTTTAGCCCCCATAAGTTTTTGAAAAAAGAATCAGGGATGACATCCTCCAATATGCTTCGATTCAATAGACAAGTCGATAGCTTAGGACAATCTGGTGACATGTTCAACGGAAATTCTCTGATGTCATTCTCCATCAAAGAAACTATCTCCAAAGTCTCCGTCCAATATTCCTCGGGTGGTATCCTCATCATCCCCTTTCCTACTTTTACAATGGAAGGCGCACTCATGATATGCAATGCCATCTTTCTAATCAAATTGTGCATCTTGATGTTGCTCCCATGATCTTCCAATAGGCAAAAATCTTCCAGTTTCTGCAGAATGGTTAGGCCTCTATTATATTGTTTCATCCTCGTATTCAATTGACCAATCAATCCTCGGTCAATAAAGAATTCTATCAACTCAAACTTATCAATCAAATCTTCCGGATAAAGTGCACAAGATAAGAAACACTGTTGAATTTCATGATTACCAAGGCGATTATAACTGAATTTTAGTTTCATTAAGACCTTTTCCATATTCGTTTGCCCCATATCCGATTCTCTCAATTTCTCCAAGCAATCCTTCCATTCAAACACATTGGTCACTCCTCGCATGCTTCTTGCCATCGCGATGACTCCAAGTGGCAAACCTGCACATTCTTCAACAATGGACTTCACAACTGCTTTAGTTTCCAAACTAAGGGCCTCCTCGGATTGGAGTTCCTCCAAAAATAAAATCTCGGCCTCTTTTAAAGATAGAGGTTCAATTTTTATCTTCCTTTGACACTGCATCTGGTGGCATACTTTAGAGGATCGAGTGGTTAAGACCAACTTAAATCCATCTGCTCTAATAGGGATTCCCACCTCTTTAAGATCAATATGTTCCCACACATCATCGAGGATTATGGTAGACTTTCCTCTTTTGGCTAAACAATCGGACAACATTGCTGCTCGCTTGCTCACATCCTCTACATGTAGTATGTCTAAACCTAGTGCCTCCCAAATGCCGTCCTGCAACCTTTGTGTGTTGAAATCTTGTGACACAGTGATCCACAACACATTGCCATAGTTTGCTTCTTCGAGAAGTCTATTGTGTATGTGCTTCATAATAGTCGTTTTACCGACTCCCCCCATTCCATAAATGCCTAATCGGGACACTTGATTCCCCACTAGGTACTCCAAAATCTTTGTAGTATTTCTCTCAAATGCCTCTCCCACCATCTTTACTTCTGAAAATTTATTGAATTTGGTCTCTCTAGCCTGAAATAGTCCATCCAGGAAACTGCCATGTCTTACAAGATCTTCTGCTTTTTGCATCAGTATATCCCCCTCTTGATGATGTGATGGCAAACAATCCTCACTTGCTGCTTCCTTACAACAAAAATCATTTCTAAGCTTCTCCACATCCGTCAACCATTTCATAACTTCCTTTCTTGCCTTCCTCAGGGATAGAGACACATCATATCCTAACTCATTCCTTATCTCAGGTTCTCTGCTATAGAGTCGAGCTACTTTTCTTTTCAAAGCTCCAATATTTTCAAAGTTGTTGACTCTGCCTGGATGACTCGTCATTGTCACAACCTCGTCCATATCAAATTCTGCAATTTAAAAATTCCATATGTTAAGAGTCTCATGACAGCACTCTTGCTGCCCCCATAATAATGTAACAACACTAGCTACATGAGGATTAATTTTTGTAAATAACTATAGACCTGGTAATGATGATGGCCTTATCAGGCCTATTCCACAAGGTTCAATACTATGGTTATCCTTTCTAAGCTTCTCCACATTCGCCAACCAATTCACAACTTTCATTCTTAGCTTCTTTAGGGATAGGGATGCAGCAAATTCTATCTCAACCCTTAGGCCAGCCTCTTTGCTATAGAGTAGTCCTAGTTTTCTCTTCAAAGCTCTATCCTCTTCCAATTTGCCTATGTCTGGGTAACTCGTCATTGGCGCAACCATATCTAATTCTGCACTTTAAAAGTTATATCTGTTGGAGTTGGATGATAGCAATCTTGCTGCCCCATAATAATGTAACATGGTGATAAATTAGGATTAATTTTTTGTAGATAAACATAAACCTGGTAATGACGATGAGCCTATCAGCCTAATCCACAAGGTTGAATATGAGGTGGAGAATTATTTGGAGCTTGTGATGATGATTTGATACATGAATCCATTAGAGCTTGTGGGTGACGTGTGACTGAATGAGACTAATTTAATATAGATTGATAATCTCATACCTTGTAATGTTGATGGGCCAATTATATTTATGATGTCCCCTGGAATGTGCGGAGGGCAATTAAATGGCTCCAAAATAGGAGGTTGATTGTAAGATTTTGATGGAATAGCTGGCTCTATGTCTACAGAAGCTCGTGGAGAAGATAATCCAATGCCATGTCCACACTGCCTGCGAAAGCTCTGATCTGGTTGATTAGATTGCTGGGGAGTGTTGGTTGTGGCCGTGTTAGTGAATTGAGTATCTAATACAATGGGACCAGGCAAAATGGACCCCTCTAACTCATTCTGAGAAGAGTTATCAAGGAGTCCGCAGCATAATAGCGCACTTGAATTCTGTTGTGCATATGATGTCTCAAGGTCCAGAGTCTCTGTTAAAAAAAAAACAAAACACAAAAAGGAAAAAGTTCATTATCAAATTAGGGAAGAATGAATTTGGTGGAGGAGATGCACTAGAGTAACTGGTTGCACCATCCAATGGGAGGTCTGTGATGTTGACTGCCCTCTCCTCTGACATGATTTGTTCCGTCAATTCATGGCTTTGTGCTCTCAAAGGAGCTGAACCTGGTGCTCTCAAATGAGTCACACCTCTCAAATTAGGGAAGAATGAATTTGGCGGAGGAGATGTACTAGAGTAACTGGTTGCACCATCCAATGGGAGGTCTGCGATGTTGACTGCCCTCTCCTCTGGCATGATCTGTTCCGTCAATTCATGGCTTTCTGCTCTTAAAGGAGGCACACCTGGTGATTAATTGAGATACATAATGCATTAGTTGGATTCATATAGCTGGCTTCAGGAACATTTTGAAGTTTAGGGCACAGAGATGCTTGATTTGGCATGCCGTGAAAATTCCCGCAAGATACACTTTTGATCAAAAGAGTTTCACTAATTCTAACAAATTTAAATGGATGTTTAGACATTAAAAAACTAAAGTAAACCCAAATCCATAATTAAGATCAGATCGATAAAAAAAAATTTACTTTGCTAAACTGCACATTTTCTGCGGCAATTTGGAAGTGCATACCTAGGTGCAATTGTAAGTTGGCTCCTCCCTCCACATTTGGTGGATGAAATGCACTGGTCGGAGCTGCTCTAACATTTCTTTGTATCCTGTCCTTAGACACACCTCGGTCGCTCGAGTCCCTCACTTTTTTAGGCATCAGTCCGTCCTTGACTTCTGCTTTTACACTAACATCGACTCTCTCACATACTTTAATACCATAACCTGAAACTCCAGCGATGTGAGCCTTGAGTCTTGTAACTCCACGTTGCTGCTGTCCGCAGAAGTTACACTTCCACTTATTTTCAGTCAAGATAGTCGCGTATCTCCAAACTGGATCCCTTACTCTAGGCATGACTGCTATCGATATCCTACAAAAAGTAGTCCAGTTATACAAGGATGTCCAGAGGGTGAGTCTCTATTTGATTCTTATTCTTATAAATGGAAGATTGCAAAGATGAAGACATGGCAACATACTGGTTAGGACAGAAAAGGAAGATTCAGATGCATGTGAGTGGCAAGGAGCACATCAAGAAGTAGAACTAAGAAGCTGTTCTTGAGATTCTGAAGCACTGGTCAGCATCCAAGAATTGAGCAAATAGTCTTTCTTTTGCCAAAGGTGCTTTCTTTTGCCGAAGGTGGAGATCCAATTCCTAAAGAAAAAAAGCCAAAGGCCTGGTATTGTAAATGGGAATGAACAGCATTTGGTGAAGAATCAAGAGGAACAATGCCACAGAGACAACAAAACAGTTGCTGAGAATACACGCAGGAAACGTCTCTGTCTTTCCTTCATTATTTCCTTATGTTTTTCCATGCAAGAGAGAGAGAGAGAGAGAGAGAGAGAGAGAGACTTGGTATTAGTCAAAGCCTTCAATTCTTATCAACAAGAGTGTTGTAAAGTACGGATATGCTTTATTGTATTGCACTGTACTCCATTCATGAACACTTGCCATGCTAGCATCTCCAACAGCAATTGCCATAGATTACTAATCTGTGAAAGTTTAGTGGATTCCTTGTTGTCCGAAAGGCTATTTCAACTGAAGTTTTGTACAATCTTTAGCCACATGAAAAGGGAACTCCAGTGCTACATGAAGGCCTCAAGGAGAATTGGCACGTGGCTCATTAGATAATTGTTGTCGCATGCTTTCACTTTTTATATCTTTTCCTTTTTACATTCTACACCTTAACCTATTAGTAAAATAAATAACTTTTCCCTCTTTGAAGATTGATAACATTTACTCCACCTTGCATAAGTTTCACTTTTCTATTTATTTTTCCTCAACATTCTACAAAATAATATATTTTCAATATAATTAACCCCCATGCATAAAAATGTTGATTATCAGGATATTATCTGTTCAGTCTTATTATTTAATATATTAAATTAAAAAAAGAAAAATAGTTGACCAAATAACCTAGTAATTAATCAATTATTATTAGATACATAGTCAGTGTTAAAACCCATTACACATTTACAATGAATGGGTGACATGTATGTTCAGAGCTATCTTCGTAACAGAATTCCACATGTCAACGCCTAATCGTGAATGTGTGAACTATGTTTTACATAGGCAATGGACCTAATAGAATTTTAATTTAATATAATGCATGGAGATTGCCAGCTCATGCTCACACATTTTTACATTGTTTTCCTCATCATTTCTAAAATCTATTACCAAAATAAAGAACAATTTGTCGATTTACGTGAATGCCACTCTGCCTCACATAATTTTCACCTTTTAGTGGGGCCATCGAATGGGTGGATCGGATCGAATTTGGGTCGGGTTGAAAATGGTCCGACCCATAATGATTCACTTCACACAATGTAAATTTAATGACACATACCCAACTTGACTCGCACTCGACCCATATTACCAGAACAAATTAATATGTAACCCAATCTAGAAAAACCCTTACTCACCCATTTAACCCGCTTTATGCTCTTCATGTTTATAGATTACTTAAATAAAAACTTCACATCAAATTAAAACAAGTAAATCAACACAGCTAAAAATTAGTAAATACAGGAAAAAATGTATAAACGTATAGATTGAAATACTTATGAAGAACTGTCGATAAGAGAACTTATCATAAATTATGAAACGAGTTCCGCTTTTAGTTTTTGGTTAAATATAGACTGGGTATGGGCCGTCCATAATCAAGAAACAGGTTCCACGAGAAAAGTAAAAAGAAAAAAACACAGCATTCAACCCACCTGGCCTTGGTATTTCTAAAAAGTTAGCAAACTTAGCAGATCTCTATTGCAAAGTCTTGACCAAAACCCACCAAACTCAAAGTTCTTTATTTTACAAACAAGTTAAGGAAATATCAATTAACATTAGTCATATACAATGATACGAACCAAGACATATCCAAGAAAAAAAAAGTTCCCATGACTGCGATTCGAAGAACGACATGAATACGCCCAGCAAGCTATGCAGAAAGCACAAATCGTAAGGTTTTAGGGCAAATTCTACTAGGCTGAAAGACTCGGTTTTAGCATTAAGTTCTCCCTCAATTGAGAATACAGCCTTGCACAGCAGGTAGCAAACTTGCAATACACTCGACTAGTTGAGAGGCCATTAGCTACTAGTGCTCCATTTAGAATCAATTAAATCATGCTCTGCGGCTATCAGCTACTAATTCTGTTTCGAACTACCCACGAGAGAGAGACAGATAGAGCGAGGGTGGAGAGAGGATTAGGTTTGGTACCTATGGTAGCCAGCAAAGAGAAGATGGCGATGGGCCTCCAGAAATCGCCGAAGCCCGAGACTCCGCCTCCGCCGAAGCCGCCGTCGCGCCTCAAGACCGAGCTCCTCGAGGTCGTTCCAGAGACAGCGTGCCTCGTCCCGGTGCCGGAGGGCCTGATCTGCTACAAGAACGCCGAGATCGCCAAGTCGGTGAAGCGAATCGAAGAGCTGGAAGCGTCGAACGAAAGGGTGAGTCGCGAACTGGAGGTGTCTAGGGTTCGGCTCGAGGAAGAGACGAAGAGAGAGCGAAGAGGAGGAGAGAGGAGACGTATTCGACCAAAAAATAGGGAAAGAAAAAGAGAAGCCTGAACACTGGATTAAATGGGTCCACAAGATAGCGAACAAAAAAGAGAACCCGGTGCTTCCTGGAGGCCTCATGACGTTTCTGGATTAAAATGGGTTCATGGAGGCCTCATCGAGAAGAAAAATGAATTGGCATGGGGCCCATTAGATAGCTGTACTTGTCGCGTGCTTTCGCATTTTTATATGTGTTTCTTTTTCATTCTACAACTATAGCCTATTACTAAAATGAATAAAATTGATTTTCCCCCCTTTTCCTCTTTGTAGATTTGATTGTTTTTACTCCACCTCTCATAACTTTGACCTTTCTATTTCTTTATCCTCCTTAAATTATACGAAATAATATATTTTCAATATTTTAATAAATAGTTAGCATCATACAAATTAACCCCATGAGTGCGTAGAAATTTTGAACATCCAAATATATTATCTATATGGTCTTATTATTTGTTATATCAAACTAAATAAAGAAAAATTTTTAACCAAATAACCTAGCAATTTAATGGATTATTGCTAGATATATAGTTGGTGTTAAAATCTCGTTACACATTTACTGTGAATAAGTGACACGTGTTTGGAATTTTCTTTGTAATTGAATTCTCACACTTATCGACACCTAATCGTGAATGTGGAATTTCACATCAAAATTTCAATAAAAGAGTAAAGAGACCTCAATAAATGCTTAAGTAACTATCTCAAGTAATAGAGCTTTAGATGATCATTTCTAACTTCAATATTCAAGCACGATCGTTGTATCACAATTTTTTTCTTTTTGAAATTTATAGAACTTATCCGCATACATATGTAATGCAATAATTGTGAACACTCTAGAGAGCAAATGACGCATTCAACAAACACTCTAGAGACCAAATGATGCATTCAACGAACCCACCAGTGGGTAGTTATGTTGGTTGGGCGTTTTTTCTTTTATCGCTGAGGTCGAGAGTTCGAATTCCTACATTGTCAATACACGTCTTAAGTGGGGCCATGTTGAAGGGTCATGTGCTAGTTTCTCCCGAGATTTTACGTCTAAATAGTGGCTTGCGATGACGTCCGACGGTGGAGGGTGGTGTGACCCCGTAAGGGAGTTTGCGACGATTCCTAGTTACAAAACAAAAAAAAAATGATGCACTCAACGACGTCACCTTACAACCGTGATCAATAAAGAATCGAGATTTAAAGTACTGGTTCACAACAGAGGACTTCCAAAGGCAACCAGGTGATTGGAGGGCCACCAAATATTCAATCCGAATTTTCGTACTTTTTTTTTGGTAATTTTGATTTTGATTTGAATAATGAAAAAATAACTATTCTTTTGTACTGATTCGATTATCTTAATTCGGTTCGATTAACCAGATCGAAAGAAAATTTTCAATAAAAATGGAACTCTTTCTCGCCCCTCTCAAAAATACCCTAAGAAACCCTAAATTAGTTACTTTCCCAACCGCGAGACGAGATTGGGACCGTGATCCATAGCATCAAGAGGATCACGAGAGATATGCGAGTTCATCGGAGAAGAAATTCGGCGAGGAAGGATTCATCATCCACCTTCCGATCACAGTGAGCGATTCCCGAAAGAAACGAGAGGAGAAATGGAGACCGACCTCGACGACGCGAGTGGCGTGGCCGAAGCCGTGGCCGATGACGTGGTAGGCGAACACGAGGCGGTACTGGGACGACGACACTCCGCTGGCCTCCCGTGGCTTGAGCCTCATTCTCTCTCTCTCTCGCTCGCAAAGACGTTTCTTTTGTCAGCGAGAGATGATTTGGAAGAAGCTGCGGAGGTGGCTTGATGTATTGGCGGAAGAAGGAGCTCCTGCCGCAGCAGATGGGGTCGAGGCGGCGGCGCGATTGAGGAGGAGGGAGCCGGTGTCGTTGCCTCGTGGGAAGTTTTCAGCCAGTTTTGGTGAGTCGAAAGCGATCCACGCGAGTACGTTTCACAGATGAGACGGACTGGACTAGTGGGGACTAAGGCAAAAACAGTGGAGGATAAAAACGTCCAAAAAAAAAGATAAAAAAAAATAAAATCCGAACCAAACTGAATTGAGATTTGATTGGGCTTAAACGTGCAACATAACAGTTCAGTTCAATTTGAATTTTCAAGAAATCCAAATCAATCACAGCGGTTGACACCAAGGGTGTCAAAATCGAACTGAATAGAAAAGTTTTTTTTTTTTTATCAAAACTTTTTTAAACGATTCGATTTTTATCGATTAGATTAATTGAACCAAATCGATAAAATCTTTTTTTTTTTTTTTATTTTAAAAAAATTTTCATTTTTTTCTTTCTTTTTCTTCTTCTTCTTTATTGGTCAGTCGTATGCTAAAGGCAAGTTGGAGCCTTGCCACAGATCGGCAAGGCTCAAGCTCACAAGACTTTAACAAGGTCAAGCCTCGCCATCGAATGGTCTAACCAGCCAAGATGTCTAGCGGCCTCTGGTGGGGCTCAAGCTTGTTGTCATCTAGAGAGCTCAACCTCGCTTGACCAGGCGAGGCTCTAGCTCACCTCGATTGGTCGCCAGTATGTGGCAAGGCTCTAGCTAACCTCTACTTGGTCATTGGCTGCCAACATGGCCGACGACTAGCCAATGAAAAAGAAGAATAAAAATAATTGAAAAATCAAATTTTTAAAAATGAAAAAATTTATTGAAAGGGATGCATGTAAAAAAGAAAGTAAAAACCAAAAAATCAAGCTAAATTGAATTGAGATTTCTGTTCGGTTCGAATCAAATTTTGGTTTAGTTCAATAAATTTCCTTATCGGTTTAGTTCAGTTTGATTTTTCTTAAAAATCGAACCGAACCGAACTGAACCGAATCGCTCACACCTCTAGTTGACGCCACTGCCAAGTATGCTCCCTGTCCGCTTCCAAGAAAAACTACAGAGGGGCGTACGGGGAAGCCTGATCAACTGTGTACCCTGTAAAGCTTTAAGCTGCAACCGATGGCTCCGTTCAACTTTTCCTAGAGAAATGCCGATTAAAGAAATGATTTACAATGGTAATTGGGCAACACCGTCAAGCAAAAGCAAAATTGCAGGATTATCAAAGAGAATAAGGTAGCATCGTTGGATTTAAATGCCAATGCGATGCGAGGACTGCTCACAGGCATGAAAAGTAAGTAATATTCCAGCTCAATGTAAGTAATATTCCAGCTCAATAAAAATGCCAGACCTGTGAAAAAACAGAACATCCCGCCTTCCATGCTGTCCAAAACATTGGGAGACAAACTATCATCTGTCAAAAACACCAGTAGTTACCAAGCTGAGATCGTTCCACTACAAGTCAAGCTGAAAAGTGGAATTAAGGCCGCCGTGTTTAGATCCTTCATGCTTGCCTCGAAACAAAACAGCAAAGCCTCAATTGTCACGATTGTTACTTCTGCACGTCCGCAAGAAGAATTAAAATTAAGTGCGGAATAAATATCGCTAAACAGAATTAAGAAATGTAGAAACTCTGGAAACTCACAAGAAGAATCCAAAACTTCAACTTGTTTCTCTAATGTTGCGGCAAGAGGTAATAACAGCCAGCTCTGCTTGACAACCTCTATTTTCACTTCTAATATTATTATTAATGAGATTAAATTGACACAAATCCATACTCAATTCTAAGATCATTAATAAGAATGAAAGAGAGAAGAAGCGAGCTGATGCCTCACAGAAAGTTTATCGGAATGACGGGCTCTGACAACCTAAAAAGACAATGCATGAATTCTCTGCTCAAGTCAATGATCGGGACAGAACAAAAAAGTTGCAGCCTTTTCTCAAGCTCTTACATGTCATGCAGCATACCAGTATCGCAAAATTGAAAAGAGATGAGATTTCTCAAATGCTTAGGATTTGGACATCCTCAAAACTGTCTTCATACTGACCACCCAACTCACTAACAACAACAAGCCCTCCTCCTTCCTTAAGTTGTCAGTTCCTCGAACTCTTTCTCATAGCACTTATTGAAAGTGCTTTTGCCTCAATTCGCCAATCATGCCAAGAATCACGAAACGAATTTCGGAGGTTTGAGCTTGTGGCAGTTTGGTAATGTGGAGAGATGATCACTGTTCACGAGCTTTTGAGGTTTTCTGGTCGATTGAGTGCTTAATGCAATTGGCTGCAGTTCAATTTTGTGATAATTCTGGGAGATGTGAGGTTGTAGCGGTTTGTTGATGGGTCTAATGGGCACCGTTTGCCAGCTTTTGGCAGTTTCCAATTAATTCTTGGTAACTTCAGTGCTTAGTTTGAGATTCCTATCTTGGTTAATTTGAGGTTAATTTTTCTGATGGATTCATAATGCTGAACTAGATAGGGTTTCTTTCTACTTATGGTATTTTTCTTAACAACTAAGGTGTGCAGTCATACCATTCTGTAAAGGATGTTAGAGATTATCATTCGATGTTTGGGCCACGCACTTGATCCCAACTGTTCCACTTCTCATTCTGCTTATTTATGTTGGAATCTGAGTAACGGAAATTTTCAGTTCTTACCTCAATAAGTTTGTAGTGGATTTCATGACTTGCTGAGGTTTCTTTTCTTTTCCTTTCATCTGCTTGTCTGTACTTGACTAAGCTCCACAAATTGGTGGTGCCATGGTTGGTCCCTTGAGCTTTTTGTGTCTGGATTTTAAGTGGTGGAAGAAGGATTTAGTGATTTGGTTGCTCATACAAGTATGGTCGTTTCATTTGATGTAAAATCAAATTATCTTATGGAGGCAATTCTAGTATAGGTGGGTACTGCCTCATGTTGAAAGTTCTTGTTTTTGCATCTGGTTCTGCTGAATATGGAAACTAACGACTAGTTGTAGGTATCCGGCTTGTAACCATGAATTTGGATTGCTCATTTAGGTCAGCAAAGCCCATAGCTGGACATGTAAGGATATTTATGTCTTTGCAACCCCATACCGGGTGACGTGGGACTACTATCTTTCATCCCTCGAGCACATATTCGAGTTTAAAGAGTGGGAAGGAAAAGCTGAGTTTGAATATGTAAGCTGCATTATCTTTTTTCTCTTCTGGTCTTGCATGTGCATATTGGTGAGTTGTTACACTTGTTTTTTCTATCATTTTGATTACAGGTGAAAAGTAGAGGAGTGTCAATCATTCTGATGCAAGCCGGGATGCTAGGGACCATTGAAGCACTATGGGACGTGTTTCCCATGTTTCTGAATCTGCGGCGACTGAAGGAGCTTGGGTTGTAGATTGTTTTTATTCCCTGGTCTTTTTTCTTCTGTTTTGTCTGGGTTTAACAAAAAGTTTGCTGCCTGTGAACTTGCGTGAGAGTTACAGGGGTGTTGTCTTTTTTGGGTAAATGAGGAGAATTTCGGTCTGGATGCAGGTAAGAGTCGAAGTGAAAGAGAGAAGGCGCCTCCATGGATGGTGAGCCCTCATTATTTCGTCTCATCTCTTGTTGGGCTGGAAATTTTGCTTCTTTTTTTTTCGAAGTGATTAGGTTAGTGGTTCTCTATGCAGGTCATGTAATGTATTTGCCCAATAGTTTAGACTGCTGCTTAAGTGCTGCTTTTCTTGTTGTGTTTCAGAGGGTTCGGATATCCTGTATCCACTGATACGATTGAGAGAGAGAATATGCACATCATGCATATTCAGGTTGAGGATCAGCTTAACATATATCTAGAATATGCACATCATGGTTCAATGGACAAGTATATCCAGGAGCATCTTGGGGCCCTAACAGAATCAGTTGTCCAACAGGATTGGCTTACCTGCAGTTAACAACTCCATACATGGGTAATTCTAAACCATTGATCAAGCATCATGAGATGACTTGCATATTGGACAAGGATGATAGGACCTTCTTCATTGAGCCAACAGACCTGTGAAAACTTTTTGGCCTGCGTAGGTATTTAAAGGGAGCTAATTTATTTGTGGATGTATCTAGGATAGTTAAACTTGCTGACTTTGGGATTGCTAAACATGTGAAAATCCACCTCTTCACTGCAAGACTAAAGAGTGCATGTAGAAATTCCTAACTGATTTGTGGTCCATTTACTGACAAATATTATGTCAGGGTGATTGATCGACTAGATTAGGCGCAAAAAAGGAAAAAAGAGAAAGAAAACATGCAAGCTTTTTATTCTTCGTCTATGGTCTCTTGATGCGTACTTTTCATTATTGGTCTGTGGCATTTCATCTATGCCAAAGTCTATTACAAATAGATGAAATGGTGGCAAATGATTTTCTTCACTTTTTTTTTTTTCATCATGTCAGGTAACGTTACTATGTTTCATAAACTGGAAAATATTCCTTGCAATGTTTAGATGCCAAAACCTAATGAAAGTTCCTTACTATTTTTTGGTTTCCAACAAGGTCCTAAGAGGCGTAGTGGATAGAGTGCAATAACTTTGGTGCAAGGTTCTTCTTATGTTGTTTTTGCTGCTACTCTGACTTCCATGAGAAGGATTGAATTTAGTCAGAGTAAGAAGCACCTCCTTCCTAACACGAGGTAATTAAAAGTGTATTGGTCAATAGAACAGAATTCTGGACAGCGGCTAAGGTATTGTTGCTCTCTTTTCAAGTTTTGAAGTATTCAATCATTTTGTTGATTGCTTCATGGTCCTTTTACTTAGTGATGAGTTAACATAAGTCAAAAGTTGTTGCTTTAGTTCTTTTATCAATCCGATGCATCTATGTCTAAAGATGTTGCAATTTTATCCCGTGTTCCATGAACATACCAAATAGTCTTTGGCTTTACTATTGATGTGCTATCGTTTCTTATCTAGCTGGACAAGCAGCTTGCTGCTCTTTGAATGGAAATCCCAACTGGATGGCTCCAGAGGTACTTTGCTTTTATGGACATTAATGCCACATTCTTTTTGTGTCATGGCAGAATGATGGAATAGTGCATCCTGCAGCTTATACAATCCTTGATGGCAAACGATAACAGCACGGATCTCAATAGTACTGCTGACATCTGGAGTTTGGGATGTACTATTATTGAAATGCTAACTGGGAAACCTCCTTGAAGTGAGCATGAGTGGGTAAGAATGCTGCACTGCTTTTTTATTATCTGTATTTGTACTTGGACCAAATCTGTCTTTTCTGTTGAAGTTTAGTACTGTGCATATTACCTTTTGGCATGTGATCTATGTCTTTAGTTTCTGTTTAAGATTTAATCATTTAATGCAGGCTGCAGCAATGTTTAAGGTGATGCAAAGTACTCTGCCAATACTTGAGATGTTATCCACGATTTCCTACAGTGCTGCTTTCTTAGAGAGGCTGCCGAGAGGCCTTCAGCTGCTATGCTGCTTGAGCATGCTTTCTTGCAAATTTGAAGTTGTAGATGACTAACTTTCTTCATGTGTCATACGTTGTTGCAAATTATATTGTAAATACTCATATTTACTAAACCAAAAGGATTAGAACGAGGAAGTGCAGTATGGAAGCTGCTACATGGACATTAGTTCATTAACGGGAGGAAGAAGAAAGAAGACTCATATGGTCGCAAGGTACATATTTAATTATCTAAATTAATACTTATTTATACTGATGTTGCTTTATTAGGGAGAAGGATGAATGCTTTCATCAAGATCTAACACAGAATTTTTTTTATTTAAGAAATTAGCCATAAATAGAGGCGTGCCAATCCCAAGTCATCCAAACACAGGCAACTTTGAAAAATGGAGCTTTGGAAGGAAATGGAGAAGCTGACATAAAGAATGAGTTAGAGTTTGCAGCATCTCTATCTCTGAAGAAAGGATAATAGAAGTTGTGAATTGATTGACAAATGTAGAAAAGATGAAAAATTTCCGAAGCCTTGAACCAACAAGCGTAGAAATCCGCAGCATCCAAAAACTACGGTGATTCTTAGAGTAAAGATAAGTTTCCCCGATTGTTGGAAGGGCATTCCATTTCATCCACTCAAAATCTATGCAACCAGACAGAAGTACAAATTTAACCAAACATAACATACGGCCACGTTTGGGGTACAAAATCAGACACCTTAAGAGTTGCTGTGCAGAGAAATTACATCTTGGCATCACTACGAATATCCCAATTGCTCAGGAACTATACTGTTCCAGATTTTGCTGACAAAAATTAGAGTCATGGTCCAGAAACTGATCTTCTGGTCTTCAAATTCCGACAATCATAGTTCATTTGTCAAACGACAAGTTTTATTGGATCTTGCACAAAGTATTAATAGTTGGTTTTGATCCAGATGGACGATTCCATTTTGCCGGATTCACATTTTTCAAGACTCTATTTCGTTATCCTTTGGTTGAGTTATGATGGTGACTAAAACAAATACAAAGTAATACACATCCGGGCTCAACCCTGTTGTTGAAACCAAACAAGAGGTCACATCCTTTACATCTCCATCTCCGCTGTTACCAAATTATTCCCTTCTGCTAAACACACTTGGGATAAAACATGTTCCTCTGTAGGTCAACCATGTGCTATTTGTTTTATCTCAACCGCAATTTTTCGATACAATATCTGGTACACTATACAAAGCTGGACTTGTATCAAAGTTGATGCGTTTTCTACATAGTAATCTTCATCCGACGTTCCAGAAGGAATGAACCACCTAAAATACTAGATTAGAAACTGACAAGAAACCTAAGAGCTATATAACTCTCTTGCTTTCCCCTCATCACACGCACCCGCACCCACACCCACACCCACACACACATACTTACACCCACGACAATGAACATTTTGATCACTCTTCTTCTCTTTCTTCTGCCAATTCTCTTTCTATTAAGCTAGAGAAGAAGAGGATCATCAAGAAAGCTACCTCCGGGATAATTGGGAATCCCCATAATAGGCCAAAGCATTGGCATGCTCCAAGCCATGAGGACGAACAGAGGAGAAGAATGCCTCCGAGAAAGGGTGAGGAAGTATGGACCAATCTTGAAGCTCACTCTCTTTGGCAAACCGACGGTGTTCATTCACGGACCAGCAGCAAACAATTTTATATTCCATGGAGATGGCAGCATGCTTGCCAACAAGTAGCTATCATCCATCTGCGTGATTCTGAGAGACTGCAATCTGTTTGAACTCAGTGGCCAAGATCGTAGACGTGTGAGAGAGTCTCCCATTGTCGTTCTTGAGACCAGAATCGCTGAAGCAGTACATGGGAAAAATAGATGAAGAAGTCAGGAAGCACATCAAGTTGCACTGGCAGGGAAAGGAAAAAGTTGCGGTATGTCGATATTCTGTAGACTCTCATTGTTGCTTTGATCTGTTTAGATACATCGAGACTTAATAGATTTTAAGATGTACATGGTGTATGCACACAATAGTCTCGTATGACTAGGGTTCACACTTGTATTGCCTCCGCATGTATCGACTGGGAGAATGAATGCATAAACTGGGAGTGTGCATAATCTCTTCAATAATCAAAAGAAGAGTGAATAACAATAATATTTTGATCTTCCTATTGGCATCACCCCTGATGAAAATTCTTACATTCAACATCATATGCTCTCTTCTCTTTGGTATGGAGGAAGGAGCTAAAAGAGAGATTCTTGGAAAACTTTCAAGAAATGGTAGGGGGAATGTGGTCCATACCAGTGAACTTGCCATTCACGCACTACAATCGGAGCCTCCGTGCAAGCTCTAGGGTCCAAGATATATTGAAGGAACTTGCACAAGAGAAGAAAGTGAAACTAGAGCAGCACACTGCAACCCCTCATCAAGACTTAATCACGTGCTTGTTAAGTAAGCACAATGAAGAAAATGAACGAGTTGTGACTGACAATGAAATTCTGCACAATATCACGCTTGTCATAATTGCTGGACATGATGCCTCATCCATACTTATAACTTTTGTGCTATGTCTTCTATATAAGAATCCTGTTGTTTATAAAGCAGTTCTTCAAGGTAAACATCCTCTAATCCCGGCATCTTTTTAGATTTGTTAAATCTGCATAGAGATTCCTGCAGCCCAAAAAGGAAGGAAGATTTAAACGAAATGAAGGACTTGTTCAATCTAGTTCACTCTTGAACTATGACCCAAGCTACGTAAGGATAATGAATGATCTCTATTTGCTGATGGATAACAAATGGCTTGATAAATGTAAGAAAAATCAACACATAAATTTGTCTGAGCTTCCAAAGCCGGATGTCAACTTTAATAACAAAGCTCAAACATGATCCTTCCCCCTTATTGAGACAAATAACAAGCGTGTTTTGCTATTGCTAAACAAGAAGAGATAGCAAGAAGCAAGACTTCGAGAGAACCTTTAACTTGGGAAGACCTTGCCAGGATGAAGTACACATGGAGAGTAGCAATGGAAACTCTAAGGATGGTTTCGCCTGTTTTCGGTGGCTTCAGCTTAGCTTTAAGGGATATTGCCTATGCTGGGTACCTCATTCCTCAAGGCTGATAGGTAAGGATGCAAATAACTTTTCCAATCTTTTCAAATGCTTACTTGCGCTATCTGTTATTCATTCTCTCTATCTGGGAAACCAGTCCGTTAACATACATTTGGTATTTGATGCGTGACTTAGGTCTTCTGGGCATCAAACATGACACATGTGGATGAAAGCATATTCCCTGAGCCATCAAAGTTTGATCCTGCTAGATTTGAAAACCATAAGTGAGTACCGCCCTACAGCTTTATTCCTTTTGGAGGAGAGCCTCGGGTATGCTCAGGAAACAAATTGCGAGGTTCAAAACCCTAGTTGCAATGGTGATTCAGTTCTCTTGGGAGTTATGTTCAGATGATCATTACATTAGGGACCCCTTGCCGATACCAACTCAAGGACTATTGCTCCGGATTGTGCCAAAGATACGGGAATGAAGGACTATCCAGGACTATCACGGTGCCACCTTCACAGCACTTAGCTACATCAAACATCCCCATGGTGACAATAAATTTAAGACACCATGAACCCAAGAAAGAAGCCACTGGTTTGAGAAGCTCTTCCGAATAACATAACCAAGAGCATTCTGCCTATGGTGTATGTTTTCAATTTGCATGATGCTATATGCATGTCATCAGTACAAATTTGACAATTCGCTTGACTCCCTTGTATCCATGCAATCTTCCTTATCTTAACCCTTCCAGAAACTATCAATGCTTTTTATATTACTTAAAATAAATGAAATTGGCCTCTCTCCTAAGTTCTTCGTTTGCTTTTTGAACTTCTTTGGGTTGGTTTGAATCTAATTCTAATTTTTTTCCTTTTCTTCTTTCTCGCTTTTTAGTTTTACCTAAGACAGCATAATATTCCAACAAAAAAAAAAATATGAAGTGAGCATCAACTCATGGAAAGGAGATTCGATTTTATAGAAAATTCATCTTATAGTGAAGTTGAGAGCACAATTTATGCAACTTCTCTTTAATTATATGAAATTGTGAGATTTAAAATATTTTATGAAAATGTGGTTTAATATTTAAATATTCTAACACTCTCCTCATGCATAGGCTGAACTTTGGCCTAAGTCTAAAGATTTGAACTTATAACCTTCCTACTTTAATATTGTGTGAGATTTTATAAAACCACTACCAGTTATTGTAAAAATAAGTGTCAAGGGAATCACTCTTGTCCTTGCCACTTCTTCACATTATAGCAACAAGAATTTAACTAAAAGTCTTAATTGGCCGTTACTTCTTCTCATTTGAGGGAAAATAGCCCATTTCTACAAAACATAAAGTATGTCTCTGAATGGCCTTGAATGATGGGTGACTGAACGGAAGCTCGACGCTGTCCCCCTCCTTGTGCCACTTAGGCAAGCGGCTTGAGTGATTCTCAAAGAGTGAGTAAACACCTATCTGCATATTTGGCCACGAAATAATTAAAACAAATGACTTAGCCCGCGTGAGTACATCTATGTTTGAATAGTTAGTGACGGTACTAGGATGAGATGTAATTGCAAGAGAAGAGATGAGTCTTTTCTGGTAATTATATCTATAGCTTTTTAGAAGAATATCATAATTTAAGGGGACCTAAGATTGATATGAGACGGAAAAGACGTTCCCATACTATGTTTCTTAGGCAATTTAAACATACATAGAAAAAGGATTTTGTAGCAAGCAATTATGGAAGATATATCTAAAAGTAATTTCATAGATGAAACAGTTAATAAAACTAAAAAAATATAAATGCTCTTTTTAGTAAAAAGTTGTAATCTTGTAAAATCTTTGTATATTTTATTTTCAAGTTCAAGTATTATTTTCCGTAATAATAAAGTAATATAATTTTTATTCGGTGAATCATACTTAAAAGAAATAAATTCAATATATTTGTGCAATAACTATGCTATAATCTCTTAAACTTTGTCTATTCTCAAACAAAGCAAATTCATTTGTTCAATGAAACTTTTTAATGCACTCAATGGGGTTACTCGGATAAAATGAGTATGCTTTAGTTAGCAATAGTCTATTTATTAAGAACATGTATCTTTAGAGTGGAACTAATTTAGATAGCGGCATTAGCTATAATTTAAAATCTTGAATGTATGTTAATTCAATAATTATAGGAGACGCCAACGAGATAGCAATATACGTGACCAAAGAATTGGATAATAAAGCAAATAAAAACCGGCTTTTGTCAACCTAATGCATTATGCAAGTGATGCTTCTAATTTATTTTTCCAACTTTACCCTTCATTTATCTCTTATTTACGGACTTGAGTATGTCCTTAAATCACTTTGTTTGAACTCTAACATGTAAAATTCAGGAAGAAAAATGTTTGCCCAAGAATAGAGGGCTATCTCTTCTTCAAAGGGGGCGACTTGTGACATCCCGAGACGTCACCCGACACATGTTATTATATTATTGCTTTCTTTTAATGTATGGAAACGAAAACAAACATTTACGAATATTCTTTTAATGATTAGAGCCTCACAATTATAACAAACATACTTCTGCTTCATTTATTTATATCACATTGAGTTCACAACTTCATTACATTTCAAGCAAAAAACAGAAGTATGAGTAGGGATAGGGAGACCTATCTCTAGACTATACTATACTTTCAAAAGTCTGCCTATATAAACGTTTCAGACTGAGTCACGGATTGATAACTTCTCCCTCTGCTGCATCTCCAACGTCCAGATCAAAGCTACTCAATATATAGATTAACTCTTCATCAAGATTCCGATACCAAGCAATGAATTAGAGAGAAACCCACTCCGTGAATCCTCCTATATCAACCCATATCGTAGAACTACACTTGGTATATATTATTCTAGACTCTGATTCAAGCACACTTTCATGAAAAAGTTTTATTATACATAGGGACTCCGTAGTGCAAGGGTTAAGGGGTGTCCATTCTACATGTTTGAAAAATAAAAGGGATGAGTCGAAACCCATTAAATGAAACATCTAGTTTTAAGTTAGAAAAATCATCTTATCACTTCACCTGGTATACACAAAATGAAGGCATAATTATCTGATAAGTAAGATACAAACATAGACAGACTTTTACCACCGGCTGTTGCAGCGTGGATGGTAGATCCACTCACTCTCCACGAGGAGGGAAGTGGTTCGAAGCCCCTGCGAAGCAGGGAGGCTGAAGCGCTGTGTGGTGTCTTAAGCGTGACGTCGAGGTGGTGGGTCCTCCGCTAGAGTCGTCCCAGGGTTTACCCGCCGGCTGTCGGCTGTACGGGGTTCCCTAGGTATCAAAAAAAAAAAAACATAGACAGACTTTACCTTTCATGTTCATCTATCACAGAAATTATTAACTAACAGACCGTCCATCCAGACTTATGCATGTGCACACCATGTTTCACACAATGATTTGGTTCTACACATAACAATACATATTATTCATTAATACTTCATCCTCCCGAACACTTTCAAGGCATCCAGACACATGGGGCATCTCAACTCCGAGGCATCCTGCAAACTTCCACCACAGGGCATCCCGACCCATGGGGCATCTCGAAACACTCCCTGGGGCATCCCGACACGTGGGACATCGTCACTCACCGCTATATGGGTGACAGAATCACATTAATCTCATTCAAGCCATGATATATGTGTACTCTCAAGTATGACACACATATCGCAACTCAATTTAATGCATTTATCAAATAACCACATGTGAAATAACACACAGACATATTTTGTTTGTTAAAGTCTAGACATTTAAATGAGTACATTCTAGGGCTGGACATCAAGTAAGTTTTGGACATCAAAATTTGATAAATCAAATGGATATGTTCTGACTCTAAACATTGAGCAGGTTCTGGACATCAAAATTTGGTAAATCAAATAGATATGTTCTGAGTCTGAACATTGAGTAAGTTTTGGACATTAGAATCTAGTAAATCAAATGGATATATTTTGATTCTAAACATTGAGTAGGTTCTGGATATCAAAATCTAGTAAATCAAATTGATATGTTCTGAGTCTCGATGAACGAGTACCCTCTGATCGTAAAGTCTAGACAATTAAAAAGGTAAGTTTTGGCTTGATAAAAGCTTATAGAATAAAAGAGTAGCTCTAATAATGAACAGACTCTCAAATGGACAGATTTAGCGATGAACGAATCCAATGAGAAGTAGATTCATATTTAACAAAGTCTACCTGAACCAATAAACAGACTATTCAACAAACAGATTCACAAGTTAGCAGATTCAGCAAGTGAATAAACTCACCAATGAACAAATTCGAGCAAACTCACAAATGGACAGATTCTGTCTTAGGAAATTCCAGCAGAAACAAGTGAAACAAATAGATTCGACTTGTAGAATTCCAACGAGAATGAAGCAGAACAAATATGCAATGGTCATCGGGATAGCTACGGCTTAACGATCTAATTCTAGCTACTCAAAATGAAGTAAAACGAACATGAAATAAATCATCAAGACAAAGATGGCAAAATTGCCAGATTCTAAATATTCAGAATGAAGCAAAAAGAAGTAAAACGAACATACAATGGGTTACCAAGACAAATATGGCAGAATGGCCAAATTCTAACTATCTAGAATGAGGTAGAAAGAAGCAGAACAAACATGCAATAAGTCATCAAGACAAAAATGGTAGAATGGTTAGATTCTAACTACCCAGAATGAGGCAGAAAGAAGTAGAACGAGCATGAAATAAGTCATCATGACAAAGATGGTAGAATCGCCAAAGTCTAACTACCTAGCATGAGGCAAAACGGATATGCAATGGATTATCATGACAAATACAGCATAATGACCAGATTCTAACTACCCAGAATGAGGTAGAAAGAAGCAGAGTAAATATGCAATGAATTATTAAAACAAACATAGTAAAATGAACGCGTTTTGACTACCCAGAATCACACAAAACGAACCAAAACGAACCAAAACAAAGCAAAACGAACTTGCAAGAAATTATCAAACCACTTAATAACCACCATACTCACATCAATAATTCACGTCTCATCCAACCAACCAAGATAGAAGTAAATAAGTAGATTTAAGCTAACTTAACACTAGAAATTTCACTTGCTTTGAATAAACGCAAATCACGAATCACCAAGTGTTTTTATCACCTTAATTGCACTTGAGTACGAAACTTTGCTCTCTAAATTCTTGGATTGAAAAGCAAAACTAACACATGCAGCTTCTGTTTGAGTTTTGAAAGGGACGAAAAATGGGTCTTTGGCAAAGTAAAATGAGTTTTGTCAAAATTGATAATGATAATTTGATTTCTTGCAATGCTAGATGTAAATTTGCATGTGAATCTTCAGATTGATGCGGCAATGATGCAAAGCAAGGCCCTTGCACGTGGCCAAGAGGAATGCATGAAAAAAATGAGTCATCTTTGAATAATTATCACTTAATTTAGACGTTGGAGGAATTTAGCCACAATCTTACTTTGTAAGACACATGGCCATGCAAAGTTTTGTTCAAGAACATGTGACACTTCTAATTTTAACTAATAAATTTTTTTGATGAAAAATGTAGCAAGCATAACGTACTCCTTCTTCTAGCATTATTAACACAAATTTTTCAACAATATTATTATCAAATAACTAAAACTTACGCGATTAATAACAACCATTAATTAGTAAAACTATAGTAATTTAATTAATACCATTCTATTATTAGCACACACATAATTTGATTCACACGTCGAACCTGAAATGATTTACGTTTACAAAAATTACTGACTGCATCCCACAAAAGTTTTGAATACGATTAAAGTCTCTGTGTACTTGTCCGAACATTAAGGAAAATAATACTTAGCTCAAAATCTAAATATCATTATCATAACACGAATTTCCGAATATTATACAATTATAAATACGGAAATTCCGAATGTCACACTACTACTAGGTAGGTAGGTATAATAACCTCCCACACTTGGGTAAGACAGTAGAACTCGTAAGGGTTCCTACCGGGTCAGCCTGTACTTCACACAATGTCCTAAAACCGACTTGTCAGCCTAAGTACCCTAATTACCTTATATTCCTTTTCTTCATTTATTATTTTACCAAAGAGAGAGAGAGGGCCAACGCCGAGGTGTTGATGAGCACCGACAACCCTTAAGCAGCCACTTCGACATTCCCCTGAAGAGAGAGGGGCCACAGCTCCTTCTCTCTTTGGTTCCATTTTCCTATTATTTTGTTTTTTTTTTGGGTGGACTTTGCCTTTTTTTTTTTTTTTAAATTTCCTTTTCTTTGAGATGTCACGTCGGTGCCATGCGTTCTCAATTTTTTTTTAAAAGGTCATATTTGCATTTTCCTTCACTTAAATTGAATGTGTCTAATAACTTGATCGTCCTAGTAAAATTAGTTTATAACTCGATTTTATTTTCATAATAAGTTTAAGAATTTATAGTGCCTATGTCAAAAGAAATGAAAGAAACGTTGAAGGTAGAGAGAAAGAGAAGGGGCTGGTCTTGTATCCGGTTCATACCACGTCAGCAAGTTGATACTGTCACTAGTCATGAATTATGGAGGAACTTGATTTCATTAACAAAAAAAAAGCTAAAGGACATATTTCTTTTTGGGTCTGTTTACCCCAAGAATGACAGCAATTGTATTCAGAGGAAGCTTCTCGAGGCACGTTCCATCCATAAGCCGCGTGTCAGATAAATCATTGGTAAATGGTAATGAACATCATAGTTTCTTACGGAATGATCCTTGGCATCCTCATGGGGTGTTGTTTGGATGTTTATCCTAAAAAACTGATTTATAATGTTGCACTGGCCCTGAACTCTCTAGTTGCCGGTGTCATTTATGGAGATGAGTGGGTTTGGCCTCCAGCAAGATCAGATTTGTTAGTGCATATTGTTAACACCTAAATTTTGGCGATCTGGTAATTTATTTATTACATTAAAAAATCATGGGCTAATTTTATCCTTGAAAAAATAGTTAATTGCATAGCATATAGTTTTAGGTGTATTTATTTTTAATTTGCATTTATATTGGGCCGGTGACGGATGGGTTCGAATCGATGCTTTAGAAACTTTAAATTGACAGGCCAGACTAAGCCCACGAAGCGAGCAAATTAGCCCAGGCCCGTCTTTTTTATGATCGGAAATTATCTTGTGAAAATAAGAATTTGAAATTTTTCGGGATATGATGGAATTTTTCAGATAGAGCAAATGGAACAATAAATATTGCGTTCGGCAAAACGAATATTGCATTTGGAAAAAGAATTTTTGTGGATACCGATTTGGAAAGATTAAAAATCCTAATTCGCGGCCTATAAATAGATTAATTTGTGTAGGGTTTTAGAAGACACAATTAACATTCACGACCGCAATTGAGAGAAAAAGGAGTTGCAACCCTAGAGAGAGAAAGCGGCGAAAAGAGAGAGAAAAAGCAGAGAGCAAGGTCTTTGTCCCGGTCCTTCACTGCGGCCCTTTCATCATCGCACCAGACCAATCGATCCCTCGTTCGGTGACATCACTCACCATAATCAGCGAGCTCCTCCAAGGAAGCCAACAATCATCGCTCCTCCCTCCTCGCAACGTAGCCGCAGATCCGTGCCTCGCCAGTCCAGTAATTTTATGGCCACCGGGATCCTGCAACCTTGGTGTTCCAACGAGTTCTTTGCTTCTCAGCCCTGGTAGTCCCTGCACAACGACGTTGAACGGGCCCCTACTCCGATGTGAGCCAGCCGAGTTGCAGCCCACGACGCTGACTCTCGCCACCTGCTGCTCCCTCCTCGTGACTGCACCAGCGACTACGAGCCGTTCTATCCATCCTAGCCACTGCCTCACCTGAAGTGGGCCCGTACCAGATTGAGTCGAGGATTCCCCGTTGCGAGCCGTTGCTTTCCCCCTTGCCGTGCCATTCCTGTCAAAGACACGACTCAAACGCGTCGCTGCCTCAGTCCAGGCGACGAAGCTCGTGATCCTATGACAGCATAGCAGCCAAGCCCAGCTTCACCGAATAATCCCAATTGCATGTAGCTGTGCCAAAAGTGTGATCCGTGAGAGTGGCGGTGAAGTATTACTGAAGGAGTGCACTTGAATTATTCACAAGCAAGAAGAGCCCTGGCCGAGTCCACACTGCAGCATTGCACTAGCTGCCCTTGAGTCGCTCTTGAAGCCGAGACGAAGTCCGTCCCTCGTTGACGTTTTCAGATCATTACAAGGCTTCCACAGCTACGTCCTTGTCTCCGGTCAAATATTGTATGTCTCAATGGTGTGTCCAGTGGCGGCAACATCACATGCAATTGTGATATTTTCAAACCAAGAGCTGTCCCAATTTTGGCCATGACAATGAGTACTGGGTAATTCACCGAGGGAGAACACGATACAGGTGAATATCGTGGAAATTCTGATCGCACTTTTGCATGAAGCCACCACGAGCAGCCACTGCTATGAGATGATCTTCCTCACCATGATTCTCGTGACCCATCATCCATCCGAATTTGGAAACGTCACCCGCGTGACATCATGAATTAGGTAAGATTCTCGATTAATCTGATTTTCATACATGACACCACCTAATTCGTAATATTGCAATCTTATTTTGAATATTTGTTTGTTATTGCCATATCCAAAAGATCTCTTGATCCCTCATGAATAATAAGAAAATTTTTCTAATTTCGCAACGTGCATATGATTGACAGTCTGATTTCACGCTCGAAATACGACTCGCAATCGCACGGAAAAAATCGCCAATCCGATCTCACGCTCGAGATACGATTCGCAATTTTATTTGAAATTGGCAAATCCGATTTCATGCGCGAGATACGATTCGTCAATTTATTTCCAAAATGGACATGGATGATATATTGCCTGATTTGTTGCCGTGCTGTTCTTGATGTCTCATTTTGATTGCTCCCGTAAAAGAAAGGAAAAATCCAAAAAAAAACTGAGTTAGATTAGGTTTGTTTTAGAATATTCCTTGTTTCAGGGTTATCTTGCATGTTTAGAATTTATTTATTTCGAATTTTTGAAAAAATGAAAAATCCAAAAAAATGCATTCGTTAAGGATGTTAGTTTTTTCTTTAATTTAAGTTGGATGTTAATTATTTGACAATCTTAATTTCGAATTTTTATTTAAAAAAAAAAAAAACACAAAAATCATCATGCATATGTCATGTAGAATTAGGGCATTCTTTGCACGTCATTACATATTAGGATAAAATTACGTGTTTCGTTTTAAGTTTAGATTAATCTTTTTAGATAAATTACATCTTAGGTTAGAGATTGTTAAGTTAAGATAATATCTTGGTTTAAATTAGGGTTTAGCTTGACCTGATCCTTAATATAAGTTGGATAGAATCTTAATTTAGCTAGATAATTATCACATTTTTCTAATTTCGAAATTCATATAAAAAGTAAAAAAAATAAAAATTGTCTTTAGAAGAAATCAATTTCATTCTTTAGTATAGACTGCACTTTATGCCATATAGGTAGATCATATTGTCATGTCATATCATTTCATATTAAATTAGTAGCATGCATTGCATGACTCTCATTAAATAAATGAAAACAAAAAAAGAAATTGCGTGTTAATTAGAAATCATATTTATGATTGTTGATGTGAATTCTGATCTAATAATGCAGATGCTTTTGTTGTTATGAGGTAAGTCCTGCAATTTATTCATTGGTTTTCTTAGGTGTTAAATTGGTGGTTTGCGCACCCGTATGATCACCTCACATGTTAGGGAACTAGTTTAAAATCAATTCAAGCTGCCTGCAAAACCTTTTTTTCAAAATAAAAGAAATGGTACCGAAAGGGCGTTAGAGAAATCTAGCGTAATCAAGTCCCCATACCCAAATCTCTGGTTCATAAGAGTAAGGTGAATCTCCAATTACTTTACTTGGGTTTCTAATCGACCCACCAAAAATAGATTAGTGGCGACTCCTAGTTAAAAATCAATTGCATGTTAAGAACTTGAACCTAAAGTTGCGAATTGGTATGGACTTGGGAGAACCTGAGTTAAATCTAGGCTTAACAATCCATTAGCCAAACCCTAGGTGGTTTACACCCAAAAATTTGGTCGCAACACATATTCAAGCAGCCATATGTGGAACGATCTTTTCCCTGCTCTACTCTTGAGGGTAGAACAATTTTCAAAGGAAATTCCTCTGGATGCTTCACTCAGGCTGATGCTTGGAGAAGTAGGTAAGGGAAAGAAAGCACAAGATCTCTTAGCATCGAGTCATCTTGCTTAATCCAAATTTGCCTAAATTCAGCTTTGTAGCTTGGCTTGCTATTTGAATGGGCTGGAAACCTTCAACGGGATAAAAAAGGGGTCCTCCATTGATGACATATGTGTCTTATGCTCTTCTTCCTAAGTCTAGGAAACCTTTGCTTTCTGAGGGTGCCTTCTCATGGATGGAGATCTTTGATGGAGCTGGTTGGAGTTTGTGGGAATGATAAAGACTGGTGCAAAGTTGGTTCTTGGAACTGTCGGAGGAAGGTCTTTGACTAAAATCATATTGAAACTAACGTGGAATGGTGCCATCTACCATATTTGAGGGATAGGATGGGAGTTTTTCATAATCATGTTCTTCCTCAGTCTACTAGAGATGTTAAAATGGCAGTCTTTGGGGTGGGATCCCGCATTCAAAGCTATTGCAGAAACAAAGCGCCTTTGAACGATGCAGATCAAATGGTGCATTTGGTAATGTTTCTATTTTGGGAAACAATTTTTTTTTAGAAACACTTTTTTATGTTTTTGTGCTCGGGAATAATTTTTTAGCATTTGAACGCGTTTGGTAACTATACAAAATTTCTTTTCTCATGAGAAAAATACGTTTAGTATGACCCCGTATATTTTTGTGACTTATAATTTATTTTAATTATTAATAATTTTATTACATTTTTCTTTTTTTCTTTTCTTTTCTTCTCTTTCCTCCAGCCGGCAACCTCTAGAGAGCCTCGCCGTGATTGGGCGAGGCGACCTCGCCCGACCATCGGTGAGGCTCGACTTGGCCCATGGCCGGGCGAGGCTCGCCTAGATCCGGCAATGCCAAGCCTCACCTAGCCACCGGCAAGGTCGAGCCTCGCCGTGGCTGGGTGAGGCTCAAGGTGACCTTACTGAGGGCCGACGAGGCTCTGATGAGGTTGTTGGGCCTCGTCTAGCTAGTCGCTGGGCGACGCCAAGGCTGGCGACTAGGTAGGGGAAGAAAAGAGGAAGAGAAAGCAAAAAAAAGAAAAGGAAGAAAAGAAAAAGAAAAAAAGTTTATTTATGGAGTTGTTTTTTTTTTTTTTTGGTAAAGGTAAGAATAAATTGAGCTTTAACCAAACTATACAAGAGGGTTCGGCGCCAAAAACTTACACTCATAACGACAACAAGTCAGAACGAGTGGAAGGGAGCCGAAAGAAAACAAGGAAGACCGGGAACAAAGCGGCAGAGAGCCAAACAAAAGCAAGAGAAGCCTAAACAGTAGGCACAAACAAACAGCAAAACAGACCGGTAGCTAAGGCAGCAACAAGGCGGGAGAAGACGCACGAGCAAGCAATCGCAGCAACACTGCAACCGCCAGCACTAGAGCACCAACTAGCCCACCGTCAAAAGGGAGGAGCCACCAAGGAGAACCGCAGCAACCCTGGAGCATCAACAAAAGCTAGCCAGCACCCGAAACAGGGGAGCCAAAGCAATAGCCAAAAATAGGCAGAGCCAAAACCAACACGGCAGTGGATGATCCGCCAGCCACAAAACTAAGATCAGTTAGGTTGAACAGGTGACGGATCAATCTCCCCGAAAAGAGAAGATAATCGGATCAATACCCCAGCTATGTTGGAGCCTCCTATTTTGCGTAGTATCCTCAACATTCTTGAAGGTGACAGCTTTGTCTCTAACTACCTTGATCAAATGGTTCTTCACGACCAGAGTCGCAAGAGACTGCTCCTTGAAAAGAATGTTATTCATGTCTTTCCAGATGATATGGCAAAGAGCACCAAAAGAAAACTGGGTTATGCATTTATGAAAATCTTTGTCCGATAGCAAAGTTACAGCCCAGCATAGGTTCTCCCCCCATGACCTGTTGCGCCATGGAAGGTTGCATCCAGTGGCCCAAAAGAAAGCAATGCCAGCAGTGACGTGACATCCAAAAAATAGGTGATCAACGGAGTCCGGCATGACATTGCAGAAAGCACACACACCACTATCAATTCTACTATAAGATAATAATAAAGCCTGGGTTGGAAGTCTATGCTTGGCCATAAGCCAAAGATTAAGTTGGTACCGTGGTGTAATCGAGTTGTTCCAAATGAACGCATGCCAAAGAACTCGAGCCTTCTTCCACCTAATGGTCTCCCATGTTGAGGCTACCGTGAACAGCCCAAAAGAACTCTCCACCCAGCAAAAGTGGTCTGAGTTCTGCGAAAGGACTGGGAGGGGGTGCTCCCACGAATCCAAGATAGTCTTGATAGCATGGCCAGAAGTGGAGAAAAGATCAGCCACCGTCGCATGCCTGGGTAACCTGGAGCTGTAGATGAGAGAGTTCAAGAAAATTAGCTTCAAAGGACCCCTAGGGTGCCAATTGTCAAACCAGAAAGACACCGAAAGGCCGTCCCCTATCCTCCAAAAGAATGAATTACGGAATTCCCTCATGAATTGTAGGATTTTCTTCCAGGCCTACGAGCAATAGGTAGGTTTCTTAGCGACCCAGAAGTTCTTTCTTTTTAAAAAAGTCGAATGGATCCACTTACACCACAACGACTCCTTGTCGGAGAACATGAGCCATATACGTTTGAGCATGGCTGCCCTGTTACAATCACGTAGTCTTCGGATACCAAGACCTCCCTCTTCCTTAGGTAGACAAACATCATCCCAGGAAGTTTTCGCTCCACCCCTGCCTAAGTCTAAGTCTTTCCATAGAAATTGCCTCAGAATTTGTTCGATCAGGTCCAAAACGGTTATGGGTAATATGAATACACTAGCCCAATAGGCTTGAATCGCACGAAGGACCGACCTAATCAACTGAAGATGGCCGGCCAATGACAGAAAGCGATGGGTCCAAGATTGTACTCTTGCCGTAATGCAGTTGATGAGAGCGCAGCAATCCACCTTACCAAGCCTTGAAGTGATAATGGGCACCCCCAAATAGCGGACTGGCAAGCTCCCTTCATGGAAACCCAGGGCACTAAGAATTTGATTCCTTGTAGATGACAAACCTCCTGCAAGAAAAATCTCACTTTTGCTTGAATTTGGGTACAAACCACTCCAAGCCGAGAAGGTGTCCAAGCCTTCCTTAAGGAGAGCCATCGAAGGCATATCAGCTTCACAGAATAGGAAGACGTCGTCTGCAAAGAAAAGGCGCGATAGGTTCGTTGCTTTGCATCTCCAATAAAACTTGAAGTCCGGCTTCGTCGAATGACGAAAAAGAATTCCAGATAATACTTCCATAACCAAGGTAAACAAATAGGGAGATATGGGGTCCCCCTGCCTTAGACCCCGACCATTGGCAAAGAAATCATGTAACTCCCCATTTAAGGCAATAGAAAATTTAGGTGTTCGCACACAGGTCATGATGAGCCGAGTCACATGCTCCAAAAAACCAAAAGCTAGGAGGACAAGCTCAAGGAAATCTAGTCCACCATGTTATAGGCTTTTCAGAAGTCCATCTTAACTGCACACTTAGGTGAGTAAGGGTCGAGGTGTCAACTAGCAAACAATTCCTAAGCCAAGAGAATATTATCCCTGATTCGCTTACTATTAATAAAAGCACTTTGAAAGGGGCTACTCACATCTTGAAGAACTGCAGCCACCCTATTGGCCAAGACTTTAATAATGCATTTGTAAATGATATTACAATAGGCAATGGGCCTGTAATCATCCACAATAGTCGTATTAGGGACTTTTGGCACCAACGCCAAAATGGTATTGTTAATCTCCCTCAAGAGCTTACTCGTGCTGAAGAAGTCTTTCACCGCAGCCGTAACCAACTATCTTATCGTATCACAGTTGTGCTTAAAGAATTCAACAGTAAAACCATCAAGGCCAAGGGCTTTACCCCGAGCTAAAGAAAAAATAGTATTCCGAATCTCCAACTCGGAGACGGGACAAGCAAGAAAACTAACCTGGTCGTCATTTAGGGGAGTCCGAATAGCATCCCGTATCTTCCGAATCAAAGGCCCTCCAAGAACTGCCCACGGCGTCAAGAGGTCCTGAAAATTGTTGGTGAAATACTGCTAAACCAAGACTGGGTCGGTAATTTGACTACCAGAGGTATCCGTGACCGAGAGAACTCTATTTCTCATCTGTCTTTTGTTGACATAATGATAGAAAAACTTAGTATTTCGGTCTCCATCCTTAAGTCACCTAATCCTGGACTTCTGCTTATAGAAAGACTCTTCTTGACATCGAAGGTCCGACGATGAGTCTTCTCCAAATCTGCAAGTTCAACATTGGACGGGTCCTACTGGAGGCCCACCTAGGTAATCCTTAATAATTCCCTCGCCTTTGTTGTCCTGGCAAAGATATTAAAGAAAGACTCTCTATTGAGTTGCTTGAGGCAGGCTTTAAGGGACTTTAGTTTACACACAAGTCTGTACATGGGTACACATTCCCCTGGCTCCTCCCAAACTTGGTTAATGATTGTGTTGAAATCCGGATGCTTCATCCAATAATCAAAGAACTTAAACGACTTCCTCCAAAGAGCAGGGTTCAAGACTTTGACTACCATAGGGGAATGATTAGAAATACCCGGGGCAAGGAAGGAAGCTTCCGAATAAGAGAAGTCTTGGCTCCATTTGGAATTCACGAGGACCCTGTCAATTTTCCTAGATTCTGAGAAGCTCCAAAAGTGGTTGTCCAGGTGAACCGAAAGCCAACATACCTCAAATCATCTAACTCTAATTGATCTAAGCACTGACCGAATTCATCAAAATTCGGAATCCAAGTGTCTAACCCACATAATCTGTTCGCGGGTCTTTTATAGTGTTAAAGTCACTCACCACTAGCCAAGCCGAATTCTGCAAAGCAATACTCTTAAGAGTAATGTCCTCCCAAAGAGGTCTCCGTGTCAGGAAGGTGTGTTGGCCGTAGATAACTGAAACACAACAGACCACATTCGAGTCCAAAGACCTTAAGTCCCCATGGATCGCCTGGTCACTCATAGAGGAGACTTCAAAATTAACAAGGAGGGGATTCCACCCAACCCAAATCCTCCCTCTAGAGGAGTACTCAAATATTGCAGCCCATCTCCAATCCCTCAGCAGCCGCTCAAACAGGGAGGTGAAGCGAGACTGTGGAACTTTCGTTTCTAATAAGCCGACCAAACACAACTGATTCAAAGAGACTAAGTTAGGAACCTCCGCCTGCCTAATGGGGTCAACAAGGCCCCTAATGTTCCAAAAACCAAAAAACATATGCTACATATATAAGTATATATATGAAGGACAGGCCTACCTCCTATTGCTCGACCGCTGTCGAGAATACGCCGGCCTTAGCGGATCAATAGGAAGTGAAACTGGGCAGGGAGTCTAGATCATTTCCTGCTTGGGCTCAACAATCCTACTTGTAGAACTGGCTTTTGGATCGGGAGGGCCGGGGAAGTCCAACAAATCCTCTTTCGAGCTACTGGCCTGGCTAACAGAGTCATCCGACTCATCCATATACGAGGACGGAGTTGAATAAGCAGTAGCACCTGCTGGCTTGACTCTGGATGCAATAGTGGGAGTAGTGGAGAGGTCTTCCAATGGCGCCTGCTCCTCCTGTTGAAATTGGATTGCTCGGGAGGAAGTGGCCTTCTTTCCACCCCTTGGAGAGGCGTCCTTCAATTTAAGGATCTAGCCAGCTTCGTAAGAGACTGCCGGGACAGAGGATGACCCCTCCTTGGGAAGCAGGGGTTGCTTTTTCCTTCTACCAACAATTTGATTACATTCAACACCCGTAGAAGCTTCAAGCACAACCTGACTCCGCTCAGCATCCACAAATCCAGGAGCTTCAACCGCAACTTGAGCAGGGGCCAAGGGAGGGTCCTGAGGAGCAAGGGAATCACCAATCGGAACCTGCTGGGCAACTACTTCAGCTATTGATTGGGCGGGAGGCGTTGCACACTTGTGGCCGAAGGTGCCATAGCTTGGGCAAGCAATTGGCCTCCACTCATACTCCACAACCACTGTGCAAGAGTCACCATTAAGGACAACTTCAAAAGCCTCACACTTTAGTTGCTTAGCTGAGATTTCTACACATACTCTGGCAAAAGTGAGCATCTTCATTTGTTCGGTATGTAAGTCGACGTAAAGCGGTTTGCCCACTGCACTAGCAACAACACTAATCCCCTACGAAGACCAGAAAGCAAAGGGAAAATTCCTCAGCCTAATCCACACTAGGATAACAGAGTAACTATCTTTCTTGAGTTCTAGCATAGGTTTCCATTGTTGCAAGATTAAGGGTACTCTTGCAACCATAAGTGGCCCTCCTTCCAAGACCTTCCTGCGGAAATCACCATTGGGAACATGGAAAAAATAGAACCCCCGGTCATCCGCCATCACTTCCACTAGTTTCAGACCCCAAGCATTCTTGAGGGCTGTTTCAGTTAGTTTGAAAGGTAGCTACCTCCCAATAAAATACCCCACAAGGCATTCATGCCACTTAGGATCCATAGCTTCCAAATATCAGCAGACAATTCAACAATAGGCTTATTATTCACAAAGGATGGGGGAATGTACTCCAGGTCATAACCCTTTGCTGCCACTTTCACAACACTAGCCCAGGAACTGGCGAGAGGGGTTTTCGAGTCTTTTCTTTGCTAATCTCTTGGTTGAGGGCATTTGGAGCTCGACCTAGCTCGGCTTCGACCTCGAGGCCCAACAGGGGCATGCGGGGGCTTAAGGGCCCCCCACTGGTCTTCCTTCGAGAGAGACGGAGACGGACTTGCTCCTTGCAAGTCTGCCTTTTCCCCACCAGCTAAAGGTGGATGGGCTTGGATGGGAGGGGAAGGGCTTCGACCACTAGGACTAACCCTAATGTTGTGGGCCAACACGACTTTGCCAACCATCACATCAAAGAATCCGCGACAAGCAGAAACCCACAGAAGACCCGCAAAACCCTAGCCTAACAAGAGCATTGCAGCACGAGAGAGTACGTACCGGGCGAACACTCTTGAGGGTTTGTAGAGGGTTGTCAGACAATTCTTTCCTCAAAAATCAGCCTCAACCACCGGTCAAAGCTTTGGGAATTAGCTCCACACTAGAAACGCAGGAACAGTGCAAAATCACCCACCTAGAGAGCAAACGTGAACAGTATATTGGCGAACGTCGAAATTTGTTTTCGGAGTTGTTTCTAGAAATAAAAAAACATTTTTTTTTAATTTTCGTTTCTGTTCCAAATTTGTTACTTGGGAATAAATTTGTTCCGAGAACAAAAACTTATCAAATGCATTTTTATTATATTTCGCTCTCGAGAATAAAAGAACAGAAATATATGTTCTCGGGAGTGTTACCAAATGCAGCCAAAGCGTCCACTAGATATTTTAGATTGTACTTGTTTTGTAAGCTTGGGTGATTGTTGTTGTTCTCTGGGCTTTATGGACATTATCTTTGTATTGGGCCTAATTGTTTGTTCTGTTGTGTTTGTGGGACACTAGTGGAAGTTTTGGGCTTGTAATGAGGCTTAGCTCCATTTGGTTTAGCATTCCCAATGAGTTTTGAGCCTCAAAAGCCCGGTGGGAAAAATATTAAGCGTTTGGTTTAGATTTTTGGGGCTCCATTTGCCAAATGCTAGCATTTTGAATGCTTTCTTTCCAATATTGCCTTTACTAATAATCATTTTCCCCTTTTGCCCTTAAAAACATTGTTCATCGTCTTCTTTCTTGAATTTGGACTTGCTGCTCCACCACAAAGCTCAGCCGGCGAGCGGCTAGATCTGCCTCCAAGAAGCCTCGCCTGAGGTCGGGCAACCTTAGGCGTTGCTTGGGTTGCGTGACCCAGGGTGTCGCCTGAGGTTGCCGACCTCAGGCAAGTCACCTCCCCCCACCACCACTAGCCGCCTTCCCACCACCATCAGCACCACTGTCGAGTTGCCTCCCCCACAATTTTCCCCTCTCCACGCAGCTGCATCTCCTCCTCCCTTTTTTTTTTTTCTTTTCTTTTTTTCCTTTTTCTTTTCACCTTAAAGTTGCTTTGCAAAATATACACAAAAAATGAGTTTCCAAACACTCTTACGCCCATTCATTCAAAGATACTTGGGGGAAATGGCTCTTAGTCCATCTAAAACTTGTTTTTGGAATGAAGATGCCCACCGGATATGTTGGAGGATTGCATGATGAAAAAGGTTGGAGGATTTGATACGACAAGATGATTAAGCAAACTATATCTAAGATTCTAATAAGATTTGCATTTACGAGATTGGTTTTCATTTTTTTATTAATATAAAAAAATCCTAAATTAGTATATTAGTGTAAATTTAGCAAAAATTAATTTTTGACTATTAAAAATCTTGAACTATTACATTTATAATAAATTTATCCAAAATTAATTTTTTGACTATACAAATTTACCTTCCGTTATTTTCCATTAAAAATTATAAATTGGTACACTTTACCAAACCGATATAATCGTCAATTATCATGTGTTATCTAAGCGAAGCAATTTGGTAATAAAATTTAATGAAAATTAATGGAGGGTAAATTTATTACCAGTTTGGAGTTTTTTTTTATTTGGTCAGTACTAGTTTGGAGTTTAAAAAATTAACTTTGAACAAATTTATCATATGTGCATTAATTTGAAAATTTTTGTGATATTAATTTTTTTTAATGATTTCCCAGTGTCACTTACCACGTGTAATCTTTCGTGCTGTCCGGTCCGATAATGCAAAAAGTTCTTTCCTCACTGTGTGTAAGAAATTTCGTCCGGCTGACTGCTGTTGACTCTGTTTTTCCATTTCATAAAATGCCCGACTCTTGAGTCTTGATCTTTTCCGAGTACCCCCAAAGCCTGACGAATCCCTAACTCCTGAAAACTTAAACTCATAACCTTCTTGAATTCCTGATGCTAATCCCTTTCCGAGTTTCAGATTGCCAGAGCAGCTTTGGTCTTTCCTTTTCATCTGTGTTTGCTACTTTAAAATTTCCAATTTTGTCGGTTCTTTTCTATATCTGCTATTTACTCACTCTGAGGGATCCTCATGTGGTTCTTCGTACCGGGTGATTTTTTTTTTTGGGTTGGATGTTTACTGGGTGATTGGGAAAGGGTTTAGTATGGTTTCTTTTTTATACATGTAGATCTTGTCTGACTTCATTCTTTTCTAGTTAGTTCAAAGTTGTCTCCTCGTTTGTAGCTCAGAATAAGAGATGCCGAGAGAGGTTGATCCATTTCGGAGGCATGTGGAGGCTGTGGCGAAAAAGTGGAAGTGTAAGTTTTGTGGCAAGGATTCTGGTGGAAGTGCTACAAGGATCAGGGCACACCTCGCGGGGTTCTGGGCTACGGTATTAAACCATGCGAGAGAGTTGATGATCATGTGAGATCCCGAGCTTTGAAAGCAATGAAATGAAAGGTAAAAGTGTGGCGGATGCAACCAACAGTGGGGGCGCATCTATTGAGTTAATGGGACGAAGAAATGATGGTATGGGCCAAATTGTAGTCCTTGGTAGTGACCATGCTTCAAGTCCCCATGACATGCAGAACTTGAATCAAAACGTCCCAGAGCAACCATCTTGCCCTTGGCAGAATGGAAGTGTTGCTGGTGCGGCTTCAGTAGATTGTCAGTATCAAGAGTCCTTGTGTCTCGCTGACATGCTTGCGGGTGATACAGAAATGCCGCCGCAACCCAATGGGCCAATTCAACGCTTGAATGATGAACATGGAAACAAAAAAACTTCATCGCTCCAGCAACCTTCAACTGATCCAGCGGCTTCGATCTTTCTTGATCCGAGTCAACTACCAGAGCTTTTTGATCAGTTAATTGATCTTGAGCGAAGGTATGAACAACAGAATAGTAGAGGGCCATCACCATTGCAAAGTCATCGATCCCTTAATAACAGCGTGACAAATGGGTTGCATCAGCCAACTAGACCTGGTGTTCCTGTGCCTTGTCCCCGTCTCAGTGACACAAGTACAATTGGCACTCCCCAGCATCCCAATCAAATACATTCTGGCTTTGATGAGCAATGGAGAGGTGAAAGTGCTTCATGTCTGCAAATATATTCAGCAGAGTGGGCATCTTATCCTCTTGATATGCCCTATCAGCCACAGCATTCCATTCCACCTTGTTATGTTGAGGAAATGCAAATAAGTGACCTGCAGAATCGAACGGGTCCATCGTCATCACAAAATGATCAATCCCTTCAAGTAGGCACTTCAAATTGTTTGCAAGACTGCAATCAAATCCCTATTGCCGAAGTAGTTCTGCTGTCCAATGCCACAAGTGTAACCAATGCTGTTGAACATTTTAGTCAACAGCCACTTCTGCTAGGTGATGAAGAATGTGAAAATGAGACTAGTTCCTTTCCCTTACAAGCTTTAATGGACATATCTCCGCCACGTGCATCACAGCCTTCCACTGGTCCTCACTCTTTTGAGAAACTGGACGTAGATTGCCAAGTTCCAAGGGGCGGAACTAACACAGAAGGCCCATTGTCATTACAAGGTATGCCTTGAAGTGATCCTTCTCTTCTCTTTTCTACTAATTGTCTCCTTATTTAACATCTCCTGCGTTTTCCTAATTACAGGCATATCCTTGAATGTTTCATATGTGTACTTCCTCTCATTTTTTAATGATGACTGTTATATGAGAATATCAAACAGATGTAAATGTCAGTTTCAGTGTAGATGTTTTGTGGGATTAAGTCTAGATTTTGACTCTACTTAGGCTCGTGGCTTGTTTTGAAAATTCAATGGTTGATTGATCAGGATTATTAATAATGAATTAATCTGCTTTACTTTTGCAACCAGCTTCCAGGCACCCTCCATGTCAAAGTCTTCCAGATCAACCTCTTAATCTTGAGACAATGAACACCGAGCATCACCCAAGTGTCTCCTCATCATCATCACAGAATAACCAGTTCTTGATTACATGTATCCCACAAGCTCCAATGGACACAGATGTGAGTAGTCCATCATCATCGCAAGGTACATGTTTATTCATCTAAATTGATCCTTATGTATTCTGATGTTACTTAATTAGGGAGAAGGATGAATGTTTATATTAGGATCTAACACATAGAATTCTTGATTCACAATTAGCTATTTATACAGGCATGCCAATCACGAGTCATCCAAACACTGGCAACTTTGAAAATAATGGAGATTTGAAAAGAAAGGTAGAACGACTCTACAATAGAGAAGCTGACATAAAGAATGAGTTAGAATTTGCTGCATCTCTATCTCTGAAGAAGCGGAGAATAGAAGTTGTGAATTGGTTGACGAACGTGGAAAAGCTGAGGAAAATTTCCAAAGTCTTGAACCAGTGAGCGCAGAAAATTTGCCACCACAACAACAGGTGGATATGTTGATGAAAGAAGCAGAAGACCTTATCATAAAAAGCAAATTTCCAAAAGGACTGTTTGAGGTGGGAGATGCCAAAGTCAATATATTATTAGAACGAAAGTTGCAGGCAGGTAAGGCATTTGAGACAAATACTAAGAAGATCTTGTGGTGCCTAACAGAGGATCACATATCACGATTAGGTATTTATGGTATGGGGGGTGTCGGGAAAACAACCATTATGGTGCACATACATAATAGGCTCCTAAAAAAAACAAATCATATTAATGTATTATGGATTGCTGTGTCACAAGATCTCAGCATACATAAGTTGCAAGGTGACATTTGGAAGGCGCTAAAATTAGGTGGTCTAAAAGAAGAGGATACAATGAAACGAGCGGCAATGTTGTTTCATCAATTAAGTAAAAGAGGGAAGTCTGTACTTATCCTTGACGATGTATGGGAACATTTTGATCTTGATGAGGTGGGTATCCCTGTTGAAGCTGATGGACTTAAGTTGGTGTTAACAACTCGGTCCTTCGAAGTATGCCCCCAGATGCATTGTCAGGAGAAGATAAAAATCGAACCTTTGTCTCCTAATGAGGCACAAAGCCTATTTTTGAAGGAACTTGGACCTGAAGCTCTTAGTTTGGAAATTGAAGCTGTTATGAAGCTAATTGTAGAAGAATGTGCTGGTCTACCACTAGGAATCGTCACGATGGCAAGAACCATGAGAGGAGTAAGTGATCTGTTTGAATGGAGGGATATCTTAGAGAGATTGAAAAAATCTAACATGGGGCAAATGGATATGGAAAAGAAGGTCTTAGCAAATTTAAAATTAAGTTACAGTCGCCTGAGTAATCATGAAGTCCAACAATGTTTCTTATGCTGTGCACTTTATCCAGAAGACCGACCGACTAATTCATAAGTTTGAGCTGATAGAATTTTTTATTGATGAAGGATTGATTGGTGGATTGGATAAGAGGGAGAAATGTTATGATAGAGGTCTTACCATACTGAACAAACTCGAAAATGTTTGCTTGTTGGAAAATGATCGGGGTATGGTCAAGATGCATGATTTGATCAGAGATATGGCTTTACATGTCATGAGTGCGACTTCCATGGTTAAAGCGGGCAAGGGTTTGACAAGGCTTCTGAGTGAGGAATGCTGGATGGATGGTGTAGAGAAAGTTTCTTTCATGGAGAATTACATTAGGGTTATTCCATCGAACTTGTCACCAAACTGTCCTAAACTGGCGACTTTGCTATTAAATGGTAGCTTATGGGGGAATGTACTGATCCCTAACTCTTTCTTCAAGCGATTGGAGGGGTTGAAGGTTCTAAACCTGAGTGAATGTGGGATCAGAGAGCTTCCCAATTCCATTTCAGATTTGGTAAACTTAAGGGCATTGTTGTTGAGGGAGTGTTGGGAATTGTGTCGTATTCCTTATTTAGGAAAGCTGAGTTCATTGAGGAAGTTGGATGTTCATGGATGTAGATATTTGAAAGCAGTGGAGGGCTTGGAAACGTTGGTAAACTTGAGATACCTCGACTTATCCAAATCAGGTATAGAAAGATTAGTGGAAGGGAATTTGGTAGGTTTGGCAAACTTGCAATATCTTAAGATTGTGGAAGTGAAGGGAGAAGACGTGACAAAGTTATGGGCATTGGAGACTCTTGATTCTTCTTTCCAGAACGTCGTTGATTTTAATAAATACATGAGATTTCTCCAACAGAGTGGCCCTCATCACTATTACCAACTTGTGGTGAATCAAGAAAAATCATTGTGGTTTGTGAGTGTATATGATGATCCAAGATTTGGGACTTCGGAGAGGAAAATGTACATTGATTGTTGCAATTATGCTATTGTCAGGGCAGGAGGGGAAAGCAATGAGGATTCTATTTTGATTGCGCCAGATGTGCAGAGATTGGTGGGGAGAAAATGTGGAGGCATGACAAATTTGTCCAACATCGGCCCACTTGAAAGCCTCAAGGTGCTAATAATGGAAGAATGGGTAAACTTACAGATGCTTTGCGGAGGAGTAGATGAAGTAATCGACAATCATGACTTCCCTCTCCTATTCCCTAGCCTTAAGATGCTGACTGTCGAGAGATGTCCCAAACTGAATTATCTCTTTGGGAATCGTTCTAAAGTTACGCTTCCGCATCTATGACAGATTGTGATAAAAAACTGTGAGGAATTACAAGGGATAACTGCAGCAGGAGCAATATTTGCAACGCCACTCCCTGCCTTCCCTAACCTAGAAAAGATTGTGATAGAGCGCTGTGCCAACATGAAGAGCATGGTGGAATCTGAGTTGCTGCCTCACCTTCCTAACCTGAGAGAGGTTACAGTACAGCATTGTGAGAAAATGAAGGAGATAATTGGAAGGGCTCCCCAAGCTATGCCACCCGGTGCCCTTTCTCTTCTTACGTATCTTTGGATAGAGCGATGCCCCAACATGCAGAAGCTTCTTACTCATGAATTGCTGCTCCACCTCCCTAATATCCAAGGCATTCTAGTGCATGACTGCAAAAGGATGGAGGAGATAATAGGCTGTGAAGGACAGCAGCGACAACTAGGAGATGAAGTCAGCTGTATAAACATCAGTACCATCCATTCCTCCTTGCCAAAGTTAAACTTCTTGAATCTAATTACACTACCAGAACTGGAGGGCATATATGATGGGACAATAAATTGTGATTCCATCCAAAATATTGGATTATTGGATTGTCCGAAGCTGAAGAGGATTCCTTTGCATCTGCCCATACTAAATAACAGCTTCCCTTCTCTTAGGGAGATAGTAGTAGATGATGAGGCAAGTTGGGAGTCGCTGGAGTGGGGTCTTCCTCATGTCAAGTCTCTGCTTCGACCCTTTGTCATTTTTTAATTCTTCAGTTAATTCCAGCATAATGTAAGTCGTTATGCTAGTCCATCTTCATCTTTTCTTTTTCCCTCCTTTCCTTTTCCAATAGTAATACTAATTAGTTACTTTGAATTCTGCGGCAGGCACATTATACTGAAGTTGAGTCTTCTCTTGGAACAAATACAGTGCATCTCTGCATATGTTGGATTCTTTTGTCTTCGTTGTGATCTCATTCTGCTTGACTTCTTCCTGATGTCCAAGGTACTTCTGTTTTCTGCCATTCATCTGTCATCACAGTCTCTGCTATGTATTTTTCAGCAATACCCTTTTACTTTTAGACCGATTCGAACAATCATTTCCCCTTCAAAAGGCTTTTCATTTTCCATAATGCACTTTGTATTTGCTTTTGGTCATCTAATAGTGCAGACTAATCATTAAAAAAGTTTAGCACATCTCTTGTGAGGTACGTGTCTCATGAGGTGTCTCCTACTTGATTGAACAGCTTGGATCACGACCTCTTTGCTTACATGTGGAGAATTACATACTCAGTAGCCCTTGTTGATTTACCTTGATGTAAAGTTGACTATTATCAAGGTTTTGAATTCCTTAAGAATCAACACATTCCATTACTTTCTGTGGGAAGTGTGGGTCGATGCTTATTACCTTTGGTAATGTGCTGTGTCTTTAGTTTCTGTCCAAGGGTTATTATTTAATGCTGGGTGCAGCTCTGTTAACGGTAATGCTCAGTACTCTGCCAATGCCTGAAACATTATTTGTCAAGGTTGACTTCAAACTTCTCCATAGATGGTTGTTGCTCCCAACTCCAACTTCAAATGAAGCAATTATTGCCTGCATCGGGATCATGCTCACATGTACCCTTAGATCACATAGATCCCACCTCATCTAACGGTGGATCTAAGCCGCGCTCACATGATCCGTGTTCATCTAAAAAATTTTCCTTCAAATGAGGCAACAATTTCACCCATGGATCCTCACTGTAACTCTCTCTTTGCTTTCATCCACCTTCCATCCCAGCACAATCAATGTTCATCACTTCAAACTCAGCCGCCTCTAAGTTCATCAATGCCAAGCCCATTATGAGTAGGAAATAGAAGTACCAACCTTCCCTTCTTTGTGGGGGAGTTTACACGACCAAGTATGCTGTTAGATAGTGCAAGTGCGTGGAATATGTATAGTTTATTGAAGAATAGATATTAAATGCATTTCTAGCAATATAGGTGGTACTTAGACAAAGATAAGTTTATCCCGATTGTTAGAATGCCATTCCAGTCCATCGACTCAAAAACTATGCAACCAAACAGAGGTCCAAATGCAACCAAACATGACGTAAGGCCACGTTTGGTGTAAAGAAGCGGACACTAGGATGGAATTATAGTTATGGTGCAGTAAGGTAAGAATTTTGCATCATTTGGAATATCCCAACCGCATAGGAACTACTTACTGTTCCAGCTTTTGCCAGTAATAAGATTTCTTCACTTATTAACCTAAGGATTAGCTTTCCTTTCCTTTCTGGTTAAAAAAATCAAGACTTCTGTTGGAATAATTTTCAGTGCATTTTCCTAGAATCCCACCTCCACTCCCATCACATTTTCTTTGCATTGTTCTTCTTCTCTTGCCCTCTTTCTTGTTTTATCATGTGGGATGATGCGATTTTGCTGGATTTTTCGTTGATGGGTTTTTATCCTTGGAATTTTTTAAGAAATACAAATACAATTTTTGGAAACTAGATTTTGTTACTCTTCTGTTGAATTAATTTGGTGACTGAAACAAGTCCAAAGTACAAAGTAATACACATCCGGGCTCAACTCCCGTTGTTAAAATTGGCAGAATCTAATGCTATTTGTTTGATCTCATTTGCAATCTTCAGTAAGGCACCTGGTGACACTGTATAAAGGGGCAGCATCTTTTTCTTAGATAGAGCTAAATATAACTCTTGCTTTCCCCTCATCACCGAAAGTAAAAGTTCAGAAACTGACAAAAAAAAAAAAAAGAAGAAGAAAAACACACACACAAAAACCCATGCCCGCAACAATGAACATTTTGATCTTCTCTTTCTTCTACCAGTTCTCTCTGTTAAGCAGGAGAAGAAGAGGATCATCAAGAAAGTTACCTCCGGGATCACTGGGAATCCTCACAATAGGCCAAAGCATTGGCATGCTCCGAGCCATGAGGACGAACACGGGAGAAAAACGGATCCAAGAAAGAGTGAGGAAGTTGGACCAATCTCGAAGCTCACTTTCTTCGGTAAACCGACGGTGTTCATTCACAGACAAGCAACAAACAAGTTTGTATTCTACGGAGACAGCAACATGCTCACCAACAAGCTACCATCATCCATCCACGCGATTCCATTAGACCGCAATCTGGTGGAACTCAGTGGCCAAGATCAAAAACACGTGAGAGACTCTTATGTTGTTCTTGATACCAGAGTCCCTGAAGCAGTACGTGGGGAAAATGGATGGGGAAGTCAAAAAGCCCATCGAGTTGCACTGGCAGGGCATGGAAAAAGTTACGGTATGTTGAACTTCTATACACTCTCTGTTTCTTTGATCTGTTCGAGATATGTTGAAAAAATATTAAATTTTAAGCTACACATTATGTATGCACTCATACTCACATAAGACTGGTTCACACTCGTATGGCCTCCATGTGTATTGCCTGGGAGAATGAATGCATATACTGGGAGTGAGCATAATCTCTTTGATAAACGAAGAGTGAGTAAATAACACTAATGTTTTGATCTTCCTATAGGCATTGCCCCTGATGGAAAACTGTTACATTCAACATCATAAGCGCTCTTCCCTTTGGTATGGAGGAAAGAGCAGAAAGAGGAAATTCTTGCAAAAATTTCAAGAAATGATAGGGAATGTGGTCAATTCCAGTAAAGCTGCCATTCATGCGCTACAATTGGAGCCTCCATGCAAGCTCCAGGATCCAAGATATGTTGAAGGAACTTGTACAAGAAGGTGAAACTAGAGCAGCAAACTGCAACCCCTCATCAAGACTTAATCACGTGCTTGTTGAGTAAGCACAATGAAGAAAATGAATGAGTTGTGACTGACAAGGAAATTCTGCATAATATCGTGCTTGTCATGGTTGCTGGACATGATACCTCATCCATACTTATAGCTTTTATGCTGCGTCTTCTATGTAAGAATCCCGATGTTTGTAAAGCAGTTTTTCACGGTGAACATCCTCTAATCCTAGCATCTTTTTAGATTTGTCAAATTTGCATAGAGATTCCTGCAGCACAAAAAGGAAGGAAAATCGAAACAAAACAAAGAACTTGTTCAAACCTAGTTCACTCTTGAACTATGACTCAAGCTGCATAAGGACCATGGACGATCTCTATCTTGCTGATGGATCCCGGATGGCTTGACAATTGTAATAAAGCTCGATACATGAATTTGTCTGAGTTTCCAAGGCTAGATGTCAACTTAAATAACAAAGCTCAGAAGCATGTTACTCCCCCCTTATTGCGAAAGAATAATAAGCTCGTTTTGCTTTTGCAGAAGAAGAAGAGATAGCAAAAAGCAAGACTTCAGGAGAACCTTTAACTTAGGAAGACCTTGCCAGGATGAAGTACACATGGAGAGTAGCGATGGAAACTTTAAGGATGGTTCCGCCTGTTTTTGGTGGCTTCAGGTTAGCTTCAAGGGATATTGAGTATGGTGGGTACCTCATTCCTAGAGGCTGGCAGGTAAGGATGCAAATAACTTTTCCAATCTCTTCAAATGCTTGCTTGCACTATCTGCTATATATTCTCTATCTGTGAAACCAGTCCGTTAGCAAAAAATTGGTATTTGATGCATGATTTAAGTCTTCTGGGCATCGAACATGACACATATGGATGAGAGCATATTCCCGAAGCCATCAAAGTTTGATCCTAGTATATTTGAAAAGCAGAAGTCAGTACCACCCTACAGCTTTATTCCTTTTGGAGGAGGGCCTCACATATGCCCAGGAAATGAATTTGCAAGGATTGAAACCCTTGTTGCAATCCATTATCTGGTCACTCTGTACTTGTGGGAATTATGTTCAGATGATCATTACGTTGGGGATCCCTTGCTAGTACCAACTCAAGGACTACTGTTTCAGATCGTGCCAAAGATACAGAAATGAAGTACAATTCTTTGCTCGACTATCTAGGACTTTAAGCGTGCCACCTTCACAGGACTTCGCTACATCAAACATCCCTGTGGTGACAATAAAGTTAAGACACCATAAACACAAGCAAGAAGCCAATGGTTTGAGAAGCTCTTCCGAATAACATAACCAAGAGCATTTTGCCCAGGTTGTATGTTCTCAATTGGATGATGCTATGTGCATGTGGTCAGTATAAATTTGACAGTTCGCTTGACTCCCTGTATCCATGCGATCTTCCATATCTTAGCCCCTCTAGAAACTATCGATGCTTTTGATATTACTTAAAATAAATGGGGATTGAACAGAAAAGGGAATATGTGGCCTCTCTCCTAAATTCTTCTTTTGCTTTTCCAACTTCTTTGGGTTGGTTTTAATCTAATTCTATTTTTTTTTCCTTTTCTTCTTTCTTGCTTTTTACCTGACACAGCAAAATATTCCAAAAAAAAAAAAAAAAAGAAAAGATGAACAAAGCATCCACATATGAAAAGGAGATCAATTTTATAGATAATTCGTCTTATAGTGAAGTTGAGAGCGCAATTTATGCAATTTCTCTTTTATCTTATGAAAATGTGAGATTTTTGGGACCAATACCAATCATTTGAGAAGTTTAAATTATTATGTGAATGTGTAGTTTAATATTAAAATGTTCTGACACTTCCTCAAGCGTAGACTAGACTTTAGCCTGATAAGGAAGTGCTCCAACTTTCACACATTAATTATTTATAATATGAAAAAGTGATGAATTGAAAACCGCAAACTTTCCTTAAAATGATATTAACTGGTTCTCTAGGGCATTCATTAATATAATTCTTTCGTTTTTACAGGCCCGAATGGCCTTGACCCCTGAGGAAGCTCGAAAAAGATCGTGTTGGTCTGATCCGGGATTACAGGGCACTCGGCTATTTTGCTCGGCCCTAATATTAAGATCTTCAGTTGCGGCAATTTTTATTAAACAATTCTTTTTACATGTTCTAGGATGATTTTAATGTGGTTAGAGTCCATGCTTCAAAATATTGGAATTAGTTGCTAGAGATTACATGACCCAACCACCGCAGCATATACCCTGATCTCCTTGCGATAATTATTATCTTTCATGGCATTATAAATAACGGTATGACTGAACATTCCCGTTGGCAAGGAAAATAAAATATAGTAGGTAGATAGAAACCCGATCTAGTTCATTACTTTCAAGTCATTGGAAAAATGAATTAATATCATGAAAAATCTTATACTGATTTACTAGTGAGAAGTTTACCCCAAATAAATTTTTGATCACAAAAAACCTTAAATTGGTACACTTGTAATAACCTTAAATTTTACCATTGAATTTGATGATGTGGATGACATATGGTGACATGGTATAACATAGAAATCCATAGGGTTAATACCACAAAAAATCCAAATTAGTACATATGTGATAAATTCATCTCAAATTAATTTTTTTAATCATTAAAAATTTCAAACTGATATGCACGTGACACAACACATTTACACAAGAAATTTGTCAAGTTGGTGCAAATCATAAAGTGAATCTTTCAAGCCTAACACTAGTATTTAATTAAACACACCAAAGCATTCATGAACCAACAACGATAATGCAAATTTGCCGACGATATGACATAAACATGCAAGTCCGACTTAGGGATAACGACAATAATGTTATAAGACCACCTTGGGGCCGCCCGGAACTCTTGAAATGGCCAAATAAGACCTCATGGCTTGTTGTCCAGCCCTTGAAGCTTGCTAGATATCGAGGATTTACTATTTAGTGCCCATTTGCCCATTAAACGATCCCAAACGGATCCAGAAACGCCTCGACACGACATAAGTTTTACTAATCAAAATTATTTAGGTTAGTATAGCTGAAAGAGTATCTATATCTAAAGAGTATCTATATCTTGTAGGAGGTAAACTAGTTTGTGGTTATATTGTTTGTTTCCATGGATTTGTGTTTTTCTCCATCACTTTATTCGTTTGTTCTCTTCCTTAACAAACCGAACATCAATATAGTGTTTGCATTAGCATGACACGAAATGTTCGACAAAAAAAAATAAAAGAAAAGGATGAGTATTTTTTTTTTGGAGCACGGTGGAATAAATTTTCAAGTAACGCTAGAAAAAAACTGATGTCATAAATTACTATACAAAATTATACAGTAGATTCTAAATGTTTTTTTTTAGTCAATAGAGTTGCTTGAAACTCAATAAAACTCTGTCAAGTTATTTTATAAATCATTTAAATATATCAAAGCTCTAATATTTTACCAAATGGGAGAATTACCAAAAAAGTTATAAATTTATTGCAGTTGTGTTAATTCAGTCATAAATCTTTTTTACATTTGTGTCAATTTAGTCATATAGCGAATTTTGGTGGAAATAGCTAATGTGCATGCTAGCTGTCTTATGTGGCACTGACAATGACAAATTTAAATAATTTTTTATTCTTTTTTCCTTTCATTTCTTTTATTTTCTTTTCCCTAGACTTATGGCCATCCACAGGTGGGGGCTAAGACACCCTCACTAGCATTGTGCGAGGGTGTGTGGCTCCTCACCAAGAATATATATATATATATATATATAAATTTCAAAAGATTATTTAAAATTGTCTACGTCAATGTTTGCCGTACCACATAAGATGGTTGGCATCCACATCGGCAATTTCCTACCAAAATTGATTAGATTGACTAAATTGATACAAATAGAAAAGGTTTATGGCTCAATTGTCAGAAAAAAAGTTTAGAATTGAATTAGTACAATTATAATAGGTTTAAGACTTTTTTAAGTAATTTTGCCTATATCAAATACATCGCCCTAAAACCCAATTGGAGCAACTATAAGTGAGCACCTCATTGAATAAATGATAACTTAAGTTCACTCATGATTATCAAGGCCTATTAGTAAAAATGAAAAGAGCATTTCAATCGTGATTTTTTTTTTTTTATGAAGTGCATTTATTCATCAAAATTGAATGGCATCGATGTGGCTCCAAAAAAGCACCACATCAGCAAAACACAAAGCAAGAAAACCCCCAAAAAAGGAAAAAGAAAAGAAGTAAAAGTGTAATAGAACTTCGCACTTATTATGAAAATATATTCAAATCCTAAAATTTATACAATTAATACAAACAAATGATCCGTCGGTTTTTGGTGGAGGTAACATTGGCTGGTTTGGCACACCTGCATTGTCTTAGGATTGGGGAAGTGAAGGGAGAAGTATCAAAGTTATGGGCATCGGAGGCTCTTGATTCTTCCTTCAACAATGTCATTGATCTCAACAAATACACGAGATTTGTCTAACCAGAGTGGCCCTCATCGCTATCACCAACTTCCGGTGAGTCAAGAAAAATAATCGTGGTCTGCGAACGTAAACGATAATGATCCAAGATTTGTGACTTCCAAGAGGAGAATCTACATTGATTGTTGCGATTATGCTCTTGTCAAGGTAGGAGCAAGAATGAGTCTTTCCCCTGATGATTTTGCTCCCAAGTGATAATGCTATTTTGCCGGATTTTGCCATAATGGTTCTTTGTCTTTTCCTGAAATAATTTCACATCTTGTGTCTATGAAATGCAAATAGTTGATGAATCTTGTAAAAAATATCTCATCGTTCAAACCAAAAGAAAAAAAATATATATCTCACGCTGTTCATTTTACAAAATTTCAATGGGCCATATATCTATATAATTTCCCTTCCCTTATTTGTTCGATTAGGTAGGAGTCTCTCATGTGCGCGAGACTTAATTACTGCATGGGTATATTGATATACTAAATAATGCAAAAGACTCCATTTGACTTTAGTAAGTGAACCAGATTTGACATTTTTGTGTTATTTAGCACACAAAATGTCGATATAATTAGTATCATCGTGAGTGGAAACTATAATTGGCTCAAAGGCGAATGCGTCTTTGTGAGTAACAATGTCAACTACTTTTGATGACAAAAACATGGGCAACAATTAACCTATACTCTTGATGCAACTCTGAATCTACGCTTAACGTTTAAGGGCTGCTTGAAATTCCCCTTCCAAGGCTTGTTCTCCTACTTAGATAACAGATCATTTCCTCTTTGTTCTCTATAGTATAATTTAATTTCCCTTTATTAATTTCCTCTATCTAGATCTAGTGTATCTCTCTACTTGTGCTTTTGTTCCTGGTGGAATAATGGGATTAAACTATCTGGTTGGTTAACTGTTGACATAAATTAAGCTTTGTTTTCCTTTCTCTTTTCGTAAATATTTATAGACAGAGTTCTTATTGTTTATTTTTATCAATAGTCTCTTTTCATAATTAATAATTCAAAATTTTTGTAACAAAATGATTTAAATTAATTTTTTAAATACCATTTGTTCGCGCATACATTACACGTACTTGGGTGATAAATAAAAAGTAATAGATCTTCCTTGGAGAATAGAAGCCCTTGTATATCATGGTATCATTCTCTAGAATTAATTATTTTCTCGGGAAGGTACTTCACAATTTCCGAGCCATCTTTGATTTATATTGGATTTCTCTTGTCTTCAAAAACATCAAACTCTCTATATCATTTCATTAACTTCATGTGTTCTTGAATATCAATCTTTAGGTTGACTTTCTCATCGTTGAATGCGTTTAATACCTGTGGATGTTATTATTTGTTTAGTAGTAATCCTCTACCACCCTAAGAATACATATACTATATGATGGCGTGCACTCTCATCGCCCTAGGAACATGTGTTAGATTGTTATACTATCTAATAGTCTAGAATGCAAAAGTCACAATGTAGCCATATGCAGTATGGTCATTAGCGATTTCTACACGAAATGCAAAATAAGCATGCTTTCTTTTTATTATTATTTTGTTTTTTTACTAATAATGTGATTCCTCTAGCCTAATGTATACTGAAAATTTAAGATATGAATGATATAAAGTGTTACCGAGAAAGAAACTCGATGAAATTTTGTAAAGTCGGAGATACTGCTTAGACCGAACGGTGCGGGAGAAGTGCCTGCACTAGCTCCATGCAGACATATCACTAAATCTTTGCTTAAAAGTTACCTAATTTGTTTTCTTTTCTCACCCACTAGCTCTATACGTAACGACCGGGGTGTGACCGTGTGAATGCTTGACTAAAGCCTGCTCCCTTCGGCCCGGAGTTTCCTGCTTTTTATGAGCGGGTGCTGGATTTTCTCTGCTGTGTCCACTTTTGACCTGCTTTTTTTACCCCGAATTGCCCGATTTCCGTCTTTTCCCTTCGGTTCCTCTGTGTTCATTCACGCGCAGGAATGCCGTGTGGAAAGCGGCCTCAGGTCGACCATTTCGGTCACCTAGAAGGAGGAAGTGATAAGGACTTAGAATTCCCATTTAAATTCGTCGCGGAAATTTCAGAGTGGGGTCGTGTCACAGGTTGCTTCACGAGAATTCGCAGGGTCATTTAAATGCGAAAGAATGCCCTAGAGATCGAGAATGGAGGATTACAAATGTACTTTTATTAGAGGTCACATTATCGGTGAATTTGATAGCTGAATTTCATGAAAATGCGGATATGACTTTAGACAAAAATTTAGGCGTTAATGTAATTTTCCTTAAAAGTTGATAAGTTTCTGTTTTTCTTCAAATCATCCCTTCGTTGAATTTTTGTTCTTTTTGGTCTAATGACGCATACTGCATATGAAATTGATCTCATGAATTAATTAGTGTAGGTAAAATTCTAAATTTGAGTCACAATTTATGCAAAGTAAATACACAGCAGTACTTCTGAGAGGTTTTCCTAATTAATAGAATGCAAGTCATTTCTAGAAGAAAAAAAAAAGAGCAATGCTATATATAAGAAAACTGGACATTTGTATATGCTGAGATGATGGAGTAATTTAGGTGTCAACAGTATTTTTTCTGAATTTTTTTTTTTTGACTCTCGTCTGCTTTGGGTTCTCCCTTTGTTTACGTTTCCTTTCGTTTTTTTTCTCCTCATTTTTCCAACCACATCCTTGTTGGGGTTTCTGAATCATGTATAAGAAATATTAACATAAAGTACGCAGCGGAAACAAATATATATTTTACACATGATTCTCCTAAGGCATTGTTCGTGCGTTTTAATCAAAAATCTAAACATAAAAGGGAGTTAAACGAATTACCTCTCGAAGTGCGCTTTGAAACGAGTCGGTTCGGATGTTCTACAATTCGAGTCCCACAAGCGTCGGACCTCTAGTTCAGACACACCAACAACGAACGTCGAACGGAAGAGAGAACCTTCGGATATTCTCCACTTCGATTGTGCTAGCAATCGCGTGGAAATGATCCAACGTATCATCAATGTATTATAGTCATGGCCCGAACGAGATAATGATCTTCTTTCTTGCGTCTCAAAGACACAAGAACACGCACACAATTTGCTCTCTGTTTTCAGCAAAGCATTTTCTCTCCAAAACACAAATGCACATTTACCTTTTCTCTGTCTTTCAACCCCTTTAAGTGTCGCAAAACAACTCTTTTTAAATAAAAAATATAAACCGATCAGCAACGGTTGCTGATCGATGGACGATCAGCAACCGTTCTGATCGTCCCCACTCATGCACGAACAATCGTGCATGAGCGGTTGCTCATGCACGACTTCGTGCATGATGGTCAGCGGTTGCTGACCATCCAAGTTTCATGCATGTGCTTCGTGCACATGCATGAAGCTTTATATATATAATTTATGTTGGTTATTAAAAGTATTAATTAATTAATTAAATGAACAAATAATTAATTAATCAATTCCTTTAGGGCATACATCTAACAATCTCCCACTTGCACTAAAGCCAACTTGTTTGGTATGTTAACATATATCCACTTTGGGCATGCGTGTGCATCATATGCAAGTAGGCTCGTTACTATAATACAAATTAAATTAAATCTCATTTAATTTAATTTCAAATCGACTCAATTCGATTGCAGTAATTGCAAACACATTTGCAATAATATTTCTCTCTTGTTCCACGTCATCCTAATTGTTTATGGTGTGTGACATCCCTAGGTTCATCACTAAGCTGGTAGTAAGACTTGTACTAACACATTAGTACTTCCAAAAGAATTAATTGTCCTGATTAATCTTTTAGGTCCTACAAGCCACAATTGACATCTAGCAATATGTCATGGCTACCCAAATAGTGTGAATACTTTAAGAACATAATGAACCTGTCAGCTTTGGCTACAGTGTAATTCAATCCCTCTGTCTTACCATGTCCCGATCAAACAAAGACCATGGAATATTTGTCAAGTCATTAATTCGATCATATGCACAAATCTAATTGACATGCATTTTATTTGAGACATAAACAATTTATTCTCGGTTACAACCCCGGCCGAGGATTTCAATGCAGTGTCACAATTAGATCGCATAGGACATCATTATCATACCTTGCATATAACAAGGAGACAGATTCCATATTGCGCACACGTGTAACTCTCGTATATGAACAAACTATGACCATCAAGTATAAAGACGGATCGACGACCCGGCATTATGTGCACCCGTGAACCATAGTTGTTCGATACACAAGTTAACATTGTGCCTCAGGTCTAAGGATTATTTACACAAGACCAAAGCATGAACAATTAGACATTGACCACGCTAAAAGCTTCCATGTCACTAATCGTTCCATATGCGTCACGTTCAGTGAATTTGTCTAATACAAACACATGTGTTCTAACTCAGGCATCATAATACCCAATGACATATGACTCATCATTTCCTTAAGTATCCAATACTTAATGGCGAAGTTAAGAACACACCGGTCTCAACAGGATTATTAATATCCACTTAATAATCCATCGACCGGGAACAATTTAAAGATTCAGTCTAACTATGAACCCGTCACATATATTCTTGACGTCTCAAGAATATGTCTAGTTGCAACTGATCTTATGGAATCATTCATCAATATAAAATAATTGGACAAATGAATGAATACGTCATTGCCATTAATTAAATAATAATAATGAAAGTACAACTGAAATCCCTAATATGTAACTATTACATAGTAGCTTTAGGGCATACATCCAACAATTTCCCACTTGCACTAAAGCCAACTTGTTGGTACCTCAAACCTATTTTGTCAATATGTCTTTCAAAAGAAGACGAGGTAAGGCCTTAGTGAAGGGATGCCACGTTTTCTACCGAGGCAATTTTCTGCAAGGCGATATCACCTCTCCCAACAATTTCTCTGATGAGATGGAAGCGTCTCTCAATGTGCTTGGACTTCTGGTGAGACCTTGGTTCCTTAGCTTGAGCTATCGCCCCATTGTTGTCACAAAACAATGTGATCGGTTGCTCAATTGAAGGAACGACTCCAAGTTCAGCAATAAACTTCTTCATCCAAGCGGCTTCCTTTCTTTCTTGAAGCAGCTACATACTCGCCTCGGTGGTGGAATCGGCGGTTATGCTTTGTTTGGAACTTTTCCAACTAAACTGCACCACCATTGAATGTAAAGACAAACCAGACGTAGACTTATAATCATTAGGATCCGATTGAAAATCGGAATCGGTATAAGCTACAACTTTAAATTCTCCTTCTCCATATATCAAGAATAAATCTTTAGTCCTTCGCAAGTACTTAAGAATATTCTTGATTGTTATCCAAAGTGCTCTTCTCTGGATCGACCGATATCCGCTAGTAATACTTACAGCATGCGCAATATCAGGTCTAGTACATAGCATAGCATACATTATGCTTCCAATAGCGGATGCATATGGTATCTTTGCCATCCGCTCTCTTTCTTCAGAGTGTTGGGACACATCTCCTTAGAAAGACGGATCCCTTGCCTAAAAGGCAATGATCCTCTCTTGGAACATTGCATGTTAAACCGTGTTAACATTTTGTCTATGTACGTAGATTGTGAGAGGCCAATCAATCGTCTTGATCTATCTCTATAGATCTTGATACCTAAAATGTAGGTTGCCTCTCCTAAATCTTTCATGGAGAATTTCGTGACAAGAATAGTTTTATCGATGATATCATTGGTACATCATTTCCAATCAAAAGTATATCATCGACATACAAAACCAGAAATGCAATTGCACTCCCCCGATCTTCTTGTATACACAAGGTTCATCCGGATTTTTGATTAAGCCAAACGATTTGACTACCTCATCAAAACGGATGTTCCAACTCGGAGGCTTGTTTGAGTCCATAAATGGATCTCTTAAGCTTACACACCTTCGTTTTTCACTATTGAATTCAAAACTCGTGGTTGTTCCATATAGATGTCCTCATCGAGAAAACCATTTAGAAAAGCCGTTTTGACATCCATCCGGAATATCTCATAATCAAGGTGTGCAGCTATAGCCAACATAATCCGAATGGATTTTAGCATGGCCACAGGTGAGAAAGTTTCGTCATAATCAATTCCTTCTTTTTGACGATATCCTTTCGCCACCAGCCGTGCTTTGTAAATTCCAATTTGACCTTCAACATTCATCTTCCTCTTGAAGATCCATTTACAGCCAATTGGTACAATACCATCAGGCAGGTCAGTCAAGGTCCAAACCTCATTAGAATACATTGAATCCATTTCGGATTTCATGGCCTCTAGCCATTTACCATAATCGATGTCCAACATCGCCTCCTCATAGGTTTTAGGATCACCGGTTGATCACTATCATTCACAATGAATAATGGTTCAATATGATCAACCGAGTGTCTATAAAGAGGTGGGCGAGACGTTCTCGCACTTCTCCTAAGAGGTTGTGTATCGAAGCTCCCACCGAATCGAGATTGGTATCCGAACTCGGTTGTTTGGCACTTCATTATTTTCTTCTTGTAAGACTATTTTCCGCCCAAAGACCACTTTCTTGGATAAACCGATTCTCCAAAAAAGAAGCGTGCTTGCATACCAAAATTCTTTGGTTTGAATGAAAATAGAAATAATATCAAAGAGTTTCCTTTGGATATCCAATGAAGCGACCTTGTTCGATCTTGCCTCCAATTTTTCCATTTTTAGCTTTTTCACGAAAAGTGGACAACCCCAAATCTTAATATGATTAAGACTGGGTTTCCTACTATGCCATATCTCATAGGGCGTAGTTGGAACAGATTTGGACGGCACTCTATTCAGTATATATACAGCTGTCTCAAGGGCATATCTCCAAAAGGAAATTGACAAATCGGTGTAACTCATCATAGATCGTACCATATCTAATAAAGTACGATTTCTTCGTTCAGATACACCATTATGTTCTGGAGTTCCAGGAGATGTCCATTGTGATAAAATGCCATTCTCTTTAAGATAGTCGAGGAATTCAGTACTAAGGTATTCACCTCCTCGATCCGATCGAAGAGCCTTAATACATTTTCCTGTTTGTTTCTCAACTTCAGCCTTGAATTCCTTGAACTTTTCAAAGGATTCAGATTTATACTTCATGAGGTATAAATAACCATACATGTGACTGATCATCGGTGAAGGTAATGAAGTAATTATAACCACCTCTAGCAGTTTCATTAATTGGTCCACATACATCTGTATGTATTAATTCTAATATGTCAAGAGCTCGCGCACTTTGTCCCACAAAAGGCGCTTTGGTCATTTTTCCTAGAAGACATGCGTCACGAGTCGAGTATGACTCAAAATTTGAAGGATCAATGTATCCATCATTACTCAACTTGTTAATTCTGTCTTCTCCAATATGACCTAAACGGAGATGCCAAACATACTTTTTATTTGGACCGTCTCTAGGGCGTTTATTAGTTATGGCATTTATATCAATTCTATTTTGCTTATTGACATTGGTAATCGCATTACCGGACATTGTAATGGTATAAAGATTGTTGGTTAATAAGCTAGAACCAACACATATTCTATTATGATAAATAGAACATACATCATCAGCAAAAGAAAATTCATAATTCTCTTTACCCAAACGAGTTATAGAGATGATGTTCCTAACAACATTCTTATAATGCAAACAGTTCTTTAAAAACATTACTTGTCCAGAAGGCAAACATAAATGAAAAGTCCCTATAGCTAATGCATCAACTCTTGCTCCATTGGCAAACGTCAGGACAATCTCATTTCGCCTTAGCATCCTGCTTATTTCCAGATTCTGCAAAGACATACAAATATGTGAAGTTGCAGTAGAATCTAGAACCCATGAGCTGGATTCAGCACTTACCATAAGATTGGTTTCAATAAGCATAGACACCATACCTTCATAAGGTTGGTTCTTGGGCTTGACCTTCAAGCTCGCGAGGTACCTCTTATAGTTCCTCCTCCAGTGCCCTTTGACACCACAGTAATGACATTTCACTTTATCAATCATGGGTTTTGGTTGCACAACAGGTTTGGCAGGCCTCTTCCATTTATTCTTCTTTAAAATAGTCTTACCCTTTGAAGAAGAAGCCTTAGCCATAGCCACTACATTTGGCCTCGTGTTATGCATTTCCTTCTCATAAACTATCAGCATGCTATGTAACTCAGCAAGAGTTTTCTCCATCTTATGCATGTGGAAGTTTTGGACAAAACCAGAGAAGGAATCGGGTAAAGATTGGAGGATCAAATCCACAGCTAACTCATTGTCCATAACAAGATTCAGCCTAGCCAATTCTTCAATGTGCCAGATCATTTTCAAAGCATGATCATAACAAATGATCCTTCAGCCATCCTCATACGGTACAATGCCTTAGATATCTCATATCTAGAGGTTCGACCATTCTCATCAAAGTATTCCTTTAAGTGCAAAATGATCGACCCAGCATCTTCCATAGATTCATACTTCTTCGTAATTCATTATTCATAGAAGCAAGCATATATGACCTAACTTTTAAGTCATCGTCACGCCACTTATCATAAATGACACGCTCCTCTTGGGTCCCACCCTCAGGAAAGGAGGTTGGCATCTTTTCATCAAGCACATATCCAATTTTTTTCTGAATTGAGAACAATTCTCAAATTCCTCACCTAGTTAGTGAAATTGAGTCCAGTCAAACAATTCTTGTCAAGTATAGAAGCGAGTGGGTTTGTGGTCACCATTTTCAGAGTAATAATATATCTGTTGCAGAAAATAAATTGTTAGCCGTTGTATCTTTCAAAGTAACTATTTCATTTTGGCCTTTAAATGAAATAGATCCTCCCACTAAATTTATATTCGAATCCCATACTCCTTAAGATGGGAAGCGGTAATCTTTGTTGGGTAAAGATTACTAGTGGGGATTGTAGTCCCACTAGTCCAAAGTCCACCTCACCTAACGCTTATTGGTGTCCTATGAACTTAGTGAGTGAACCAGCTTGTTCAACACATTATATGCGAGTCCCAATCATAACTTCGGCCTCTAGACCATGAAAACCTCACCTAACAGTTATTGGCATCATGATCATAGTTAAGTCTAGCCCATCGTCTCATGCAAGTATTGAAAACACAAATGATTCCCTCACCTGACAGTTATTAGAAATCATTTGGCTCCAACCCCACAGCATCATATGCATAATAGAGTGGTCCAATATTATAAATGGTAATTAACCCTATGTATCCATAACCGGTTAGTTAACCACTATAATATTGGATCAAACCACGACGATGGAAGGCCACGAGTCCGAAACCCGTTTCGACTTAATATTCTTTGTAAGGAGATTTGGGTCGTTATTAACGGTCTCACTTTGCACATTAACCGGTTTAACATGCACGATACCATAAACACAATAAATAAATAGATATCACATAATATCCATCCTATGTGGTGATCATGGAATTATGGTTCAATGGGTCTCGAGCCAAAGAGACCCATTTAGCCATTTTAATGTTTTAATAATATGGACCTGCTCTTCACTTTTTCTTCAATCTTTGAACTCTTCAAAGACCGGGCCCAAAGAGCTCACCGGTTTAATGGCTCCTCTCTTGTAGTATTTACATCAATAATTGAAATACTAAACTATACTAAAATTACATTTCATAAAAATAAATATAAAAGGAAGGACGCAGCCTCCATTTAATAATTACATCCCTAAAAGAATAATTGTAATCATCATACATTCATCCATACAACAATCACAATAATTAGGATTTTTCCATGATCACCACCCTTCCTTACGAGCCATAAATTCAAAATTTAAAGCTCTGGAAGGCATGCATAAAATTCTGCATATCACTTGTAGAATATAAACAGAAAGTATAACAAGTTATAGATTTTTGATTCAAAATTGATTTAGTTCTAATTTTTGCTTAGTTGATTAAATTTATCACATAAATTAATCAACTTCTATAGGCCACATAAGAGTAAGAGAACCAATTCTCTTAACAAAAATAAATTGGCCATTAGAACGCAAAAATATATTTGAACTACAAATCAATTAAACGCACGAAAAACGCCTAAGGTTGGCTCTGATACCACTGTTGGGGTTTCTGAATCATGTATAAGAAATATTAACATAAAGTACGCAGCGAAAACAAATATATATTTTACACATGATTCTCCTAAGGTGTTGTTCGTGCGTTTTAATCAAAAATCTAAACATAAAAAGGGAGTTAAACGAATTACCTCTCGAAGTGCGCTTTGAAACGAGTCGGTTCGGATGTTCTACAATTCGAGTCCCACAAGCGTCGGACCTCTAGTTCAGACACACCAACAACGAACGTCGAACGGAAGAGAGAACCTTCGGATATTCTCCACTTCGATTGTGCTAGCAATCACGTGGAAATGATCCAACGTATCCTCAATGTATTATAGTCACGGCCCGAACGAGATAATGATCTTCTTTCTTGCGTCTCAAAGACACAAGAACACGCACACAATTTGCTCTCTATTTTCAGCAAAGCATTTTCTCTCTAAAACACAAATGCACATTTACCTTTTCTCTGTCTTTCAACCCCTTAAGTGTCGCAAAAACAACTCTTTTTAAATAAAAAATATAAACCGATCAGCAACGGTTGCTGATCGATGGACGATCAACAACCGTTGTTGATCGTCCCCACTCATGCACGAACAATCGTGCATGAACGGTTACTCATACACGACTTCATGTAGGAGCGATTGCTCACGCACGACTTCGTGCATGATGGTCAGCAACTGCTGACCGTTCATGCACGAATTCGTGGATGATGGTCAGCGGTTGCTGACCATCCAAGTTTCATGCATGTGCTTCGTGCACATGCATGAAGTTTTTTATATATATATATATATATATATATATATAATTTATGTTGGTTATTAAAAAGTATTAATTAATTAATTAAATGAACAAATAATTAATTAATCAATTCCTTTAGGGCATACATCTAACAATCCTATCCATAATGCGCCTTTTCTCCTTTGTTCCCCAGCTCTCCCCTTTTCTTTCGCACAAGTCTCTCTTCTTTCTTGCTTCTTTTTTTTTTGGGGGGGGGGTTCTCTGCCCAAACCCTTAATGAAGTCTACTAATTAGTGTTTAGTATTCCAAAGTGCAGCATTATTGAGCACCATCATCAACCCATCAAGTTCGCTAAACTCAGTCACCAATGGACTGACCATTCTCGTTTGAACAGGAGCTGCATCAACATGGTAGGAAAATGAAAAACAAGAACTCATGCAGGAACTCATTGATTTTCTAAGACTTGGTCATAATAAGTAAGTATTGCTATTAAATTTCACTACCACTGTTCTGAGAATGGAAGCACTCTCAATAAGTAAATCCGAGTGATCAAATTCGATAACACGATGAAATTATCTCAATGATGTTAGTTCAATAGTCACTCTCTAAGGCGATCACAATAGCAACGTAGCAACTTCGAGCACTACAGTGAGATGTCTTGAT